>NC_084979.1:3290171-3390171 GCF_963691925.1 Scomber scombrus
CTTTTTCCAGTAACATTGAATTCTGTACCAGCTTTGATGCGATTCACAGTAGTCAGAGCATCATATTATAAGTTTTCTTTTTTTAAAGTCCTCAGAGGAGATCAAATATCAACACTCACATCTGTGAAAGTGAAAACTGTTCTGTCAGCATACCTGCTGCTCATATCTTATTTTTCATCCACTGGTATGTTGTATTCCTCGCTGTGCTCCTCAGTTACCCCCACACCCCACACACCCCACACACCCCCCTCGCCCCAGTCCCCGCTGTACACACACACATACACACCACCCCCCCCCCCCCTGCTTCACAACCCACCATCACCGTTTGTTTTCATCCAAGTGTTTGGAGCACAGTTATTGCCTCCCACCACCCCCACCCCCACCTGACTGTCTTGTCACTTTTTTTTCTCTCGCTCCCCTGCTTCTCACTGTTCCTATTATCAGTCTCAATCGGCGGTCACGGTTTAGGTAAGCCTACTGAATGACTTTATAATGTAGAGGGAACTGCTCTGCTGTCTCTGTATTTTCTGTTAGCATGGAGGATAGTGGCACCAGCTTTCAACGGAATCTCCCATCTTCTCTCTATACTTTCTGAACATCTTTTCTTATGTTTCTCTCTCCCCTACGGTTTTTTTTATCCTCCCAGCTCATTTTTCTACTTCCTGTCTCCTAACTGTTCGTTTTTTCTTCTTTCATATTTTTAATTGGACAGACTAATGGACTAACAGAGTAGGCAGGATGGCATGGTGGAATGGCACGTTGGCTAATCTAGTTTTCAGTTCTACATGGAAGTGGTTTGATAATAACATGAATCAATGGTAACAATATAGAGTTGATGGATATAACACGACTGGATTTCATCCAACTTTAACCTGGTCTCATGGTTGTGGAATGTGCATGCTGAATGTTGAGTGTGTGAAAGGGAGCGTCTCATATAATATTAAAAAATATAAAAAAAAATATTTACATATCTCACAGCTGACTTTCTTCTAAATTCTTCAGGCGCTGGTGTCGGCCCAACCATCCAGATTGGCGAACAAACAGTCATCACTGTGGACGCCAAGGCTGCTGGTAAAGGCAAAGTGACGTGCAGCGTGTGCACGCCCGAGGGGGCGGAGCTTGACGTGGACGTTGTAGAAAATGAGGACGGCACATTTGACATCTTCTACACGGCGCCGCAGCCTGGCGAGTATGTCATCTGCGTCCGTTTCGGAGGGGAGCACATCCCCAACAGTCCCTTCCAAGTCACGGTGAGTGTTAACCTTTGATTTATACAGGGTAGGTTGGCGGAGCATCATGTCCTTATTGACTGCAACACTCTGTTAACAGTTTAGCGAAACGACAGAAAGAAAATGACGAGAGCAGACAATGTCAGAGTTGATGTCTAAAACTAACAATAAGCAAGCTCAGTGGAAGTGGTCACAATCAGGCAGAGAACAAACAGGAAATGGTCTTGAAGTTACAGAGTTGCAGAAGTGTCTTGATTTTTAGGTAATGGCAGACTTCATGAGAACACTGCAAGCAAAGCAAAGACACTTTATCATACAGAATTCAGTAGTTAGTGTTGTGATTATCACTCATTATGAACCTGAAGGCATAATCAGGACATGAACAAGGAGTCAGGGGGCTCAGAGTAGAAGTAGCCTTCAACTGTTCTTTGTCTACATCTCAGAGGGGAAAAAACAGGGCTTGCAATCTGCCATCCAGTTCACCAACAATATTTTCTATCTGATATTTCAATGTCAAGTCACCATGCCGGATATGTAGTTATTTGTTTTCCCTCTCAATATTAAACACAGTTACAGTTAGAGGAGATATGCATATTGTCATTATCTTTTTCTCTCACCCTGCAGAATAGCATAAATATTTACATCTGCTGATTCAAATAGTTGGATCCATACATCAGTGACAATCGGCCTACCTGGTTTTGGAGACCATTCTTTTCATAAATAATAATTTAGTACATTTATATCTGTGTATTTGTTATATTTTGTTTTACAAAGAACAAGAAAGCAATGTTTAAGTCAAGCCTGATGTTGCCTTACACATATGAGAATGATCCTAGTCTCATCCACACAGTGAGGCTTACAGCTTATTAATGAAACACTGGTATTGGCCGACACTGTTTCTCCCTACAGAAGCTTCGTGATTGGGTCCTGGTGGCGCCACATGTATTCAAAATCACTCTGACTACTGTTTTATTCCCCTTCAATCCCTTCCATCTTTTTTTTTACCCTCTCCATCCCCTACACCACCCCTACCCATCCCCCCCTCAGGCACTGGAAGGAGCTCCATCAGACCAGCTCATGCAGCAGAGCCAAATGCCCCAGTACTACGCACAACAGCCCTGGGTACCTAAAAAAAAAAAACAACAAAAAAACAAAAAACAAAAACAAACCTCTGTCTCCAGCCTCTCTCATCCCTCTCAATCATTAACTCCATTTTATTCAACATCCCTGGGTTCTCTCTCTCTCTCTCTCTCTCTCTCTCTCTCTCTCTCTCTCTCTCTCTCTCTCTCTCTCTCTCTCTCTCTCTCTCTCTCTCTCTCTCTCTCTCTCTCTCTCTCTCTCTCTCTCTCTCTCTCTCTCTCTCTCTCTCTCTCTCTCTCTCTCTCTTACCTTCATCATCACACATGGCCTCCCCCTCTCTCTCTCTCCCTCTTACCTTCATCATCACACATGGCCTCCCTTCATCAGCCTGCGTCAGTGTCTGCTGTCTCTCATTGCAGGTGTTTCATCTCTGAGAGGGCTTTTTCTCTCATTTCACTCCCTCCATTCTGTCCGTTCGTCTCGTAACCAGGATTCCTTTAAACACATGGAAAGTGCAACAGAGCTGCACAGTAACAAAAAAAGGCACTCCTGAGTGTTTGAATTTTGAAATTAAACAGTTCAGCAGTGCTCCATGTCAACTCACTTAGGAAAATCATCATTATGGGCATTTAAGCTGCTCCACATTAACTGTATTTCTTCCTTCTCCCCTGACCTACCAGTGTTTTTGTCCTCATCTCATTCTCTCTCTCACAGTTGTGTGTCGGTGTCATCATCACGACCATGATCACCATTGTCATCCCTCATTGTCAGTCACTTCTTCTCATGATTGTCTCATCCCATTTTGTTTTTTTTTTTGTTTTTTTGGTGTTCTGAAGCTTTTACCCCTCTATCCTGCACTGTGTTCTGTTGTCCTAACCACACCCATCACTGCAGTCTTTTCAACAATAGTGTTATTGACTTCTGACCCTCTGTCTCCCAGGCGACAGACAGACCAATGGGCATGAACGGCCTGGATGTGGCAGGGCTGAGACCGTTCGACCTGGTCATCCCATTCACCATCCAAAAGGGAGAGATCACAGGTAATGACCGCAGACAGATTGAACCCTGGTCTTCAGTGATGTCTTCCGGGTTGCTTTTATCTTACTGTTATCTTTGTGTCTGAAACTTAAGGTGAGGTCCGAATGCCATCAGGCAAGGTGGCCAAGCCTGACATCACAGACAACAAAGATGGCACGGTTACCGTCAAGTATGCTCCAACTGAGGCCGGTCTGCATGAGATGGACATCAAATATGATGGAATCCACATCCCTGGTACACCATCCCTTTTTGAAGCTTTTTCACTAATCCTTGAGGATTTTGGAAAATGGCTTCACAACTCACTATTCTTTCCTCTTCTATCTGTTGTCGTTCACAGGAAGTCCCCTACAGTTCTACGTGGACTACATGAACAGTGGTAATGTCAGCGCCTATGGCCCTGGCCTCATCCATGGCACTGTCAACAAGCCTGCTGTTTTCACTGTTAACACTAAGGATGCTGGGGAGGGTACGTAGCACTCACATGGCAGTATACACCTGACTAGAATACTTTCTGATTACTTTTAATGTTTAGTAGTCATGACTTAAAGAAGGTAGCAGAAGAGAAGGCTAAAAATGACAAATGTAATCACATAAAAACATCTGTTCATGTCGTGTCCGTGTAGGTGGTCTGTCACTGGCCATCGAGGGTCCATCCAAGGCTGACATCAGCTGTCTGGACAACCAGGATGGGACATGCACTGTGTCCTACCTGCCCGTCCTGCCAGGAGACTACAGCATCCTGGTCAAATACAATGACAAGCACATCCCTGGCAGCCCCTTCTCTGCTAGGATTACTGGTAATATCATTTATCCTCAAATCTTTGTGTAATTTACTGAGAATATGTAATTCGATCACATGGACACAATTCTAACATTGGCCTGATCTTTTTGTAACCCTTCAAAAAGTAAGTAAGTAGTACCTAACTGGGCTGTCACTGCTGTGTCTCCAGGTGATGACTCCATGAGGATGTCCCATCTGAAGGTGGGATCCGCCGCAGATATTCCACTGGACATCGGTGAGCTGGACCTCAGCCAGCTGACCGCCTCACTCACCACGCCTTCAGGCCGCGAGGAGCCCTGTCTGCTGAAGATGCTGCGTAACGGACATGTTGGTGAGTGTGTGAGCGAGGATAAATCGACTGGAAAAGGCTGTTTGCTCGTCAGCTGTTATATTTTTAACCCTATGCGTTGTGTCTGTTGCAGGTATCTCATTTGTTCCTAAGGAGATTGGAGAACATCTGGTGAACATCAAGAAGAACGGCCGTCATATTCCCAGCAGCCCCATCTCTGTTATGATCAACCAATCGGAGATCGGCGATGCCAGCCGTGTGCGTGTCAGTGGGCGGGGCCTGAGCGAGGCCAGGACCTTTGAGCCCGCAGAGTTCATCATCGACACTCGTGATGCTGGTACATGCTTGATAAAAAATACTTACGCTGTTTAAAAGAGTTGTTAAATTTTTATTTTAAGGCATCCAGACTTGACATTTCAACTCACTATTTATTCCATACAGGCTATGGCGGTCTGAGCCTGTCCATTGAGGGACCCAGTAAAGTGGACATCAACACTGAGGACCAGGAGGACGGCACCTGTAAGGTCACCTACTGCCCCACTGAACCTGGCAATTACATCATCAACATTAAGTTCGCTGACCAACACGTTCCAGGTGCTTACCCTAAATTATCCACAGATTACAGAACAGAGTGATGATGTTTTGAATAACTAAACTGAAAATGAATGATTGTGTGTGTGTGTAGGGAGTGCATTCACAGTGAAGGTAACAGGCGAGGGCAGGATGAAGGAGAGCATTACCAGGAAGAAGAGAGCAGCATCAGTCGCCAATGTTGGCAGCCAGTGCGACCTCAGCCTCAAGATCCCAGGTGAGTAAAACAGGAAATAATGACACTGCACACTGTGGTAGAAACTCCATATAATGACTCTGTTTGTGAGCTTTGTTAGATGTGTAACTTGTGCTAATTGTAAAGTTATGTTTTAGCAGTCAGCATTACTTTAGTTCTGCTAAATGACAGGTTGAAACAATAAACCACATTTTATTCCACTTGTGAACTATAAAACTATATTTTTGCATGTTACAGATATGTATTTAATTTGAGCATTTACAGGGTGTTATGGACTGTTTCTTGGTCAGATAGCACAAATTGTTACACTTTTGATTTTTATCTCTATACAAACAAACCAGATATAATGTATTATCTTTGGCTAAGTGCTTAGTTTAGTCTAGCTCACTAAATATGAAGCTAGAGCCAGCAGTTAGGGTAGTTAGCTAAACTAAGCTAAGTGCTTAGTTTAGCTAACTACGCTAACTGCTAAACTAAGCTAAGTGCTTAGTTTAGCTAACTACGCTAACTGCTGGCTCTAGCTTCATATTTAGTGTACATGAGCGTGCTATCAAAATGTAGAGCTGTACCCTTAAAGCAAATGACTCAAGACAGTCTTAGGAAATAAAAGGATATATTTTACTGTTTAACAAAAGTCCTATAGTCTCACTTTATGCATATGTTTTCAGTGACTCAAACATCTGTCTCTCTGCCTCTTCAGAGATCAGCATAGCAGACATGACAGCTCAGGTGACCAGCCCGTCTGGTCAGATTCACAAGGCTGACATTATGGAGGGAGAGAACAACACCTACTGCATTCGTTTCGTCCCCACCGAGACCGGCGTACACACAGTGTGTGTGAAGTACAACGGCGTGCACGTGCCCGGCAGCCCGTTCCAGTTCACCGTCGGACCCCTGGGCGAGGGAGGCGCACATAAGGTCCGTGCTGGAGGGCCGGGTCTGGAGAGAGCAGAGGCTGGAGTACCAGGTTGGTTTATTACCTGGATTATTATTATTGTGTGCGCTGAGATGTTGTTGTTTTCCATGCTGGTACCTGACACTGTTTTGGCGCCTGCGTTGTGTTCAGCTGAGTTCAGTATCTGGACGAGGGAGGCTGGAGCAGGAGGTCTCAGTATCGCTGTGGAGGGACCGAGCAAGGCTGAAATTGCCTTCGAGGACCGCAAGGATGGCTCCAGCGGAGTGTCCTACATCGTACAGGAGCCTGGTAAGAGAGGAGAGAGGGAAAGTAAAAACTGAAAGCATGCTGGATATTTCTTTAAAAACACTGAAATACATTCAAATCAACTCTGTTGTTAAAAGCTAATTCACTATCCTCCATGTGTGGCAATTGGTAACGTAGCATAAATGCTTGATTGTCTTCTAATGATAAAATCTGATGCGTGTAAGTGTGCTATGAAACCCTGCCAGCGTTTTTTCTATTTGTGTTCGTGTCTGAGTGACTCTGACTGGACATTAATCGTCCTGTAGGAGACTACGAGGTGTCGATCCGTTTCAATGAGGAGCACATCCCTGACAGCCCCTTCATCGTCCCCGTGGCTTCACCGTCAGATGACGCCCGTCGCCTCACTGTTGCCAGTCTTCAGGTGAGGCTCTGAGACACACACACATCCGTGTGCGCACACGCCAGGCCACAGTACACTGCCCACAATGCAGCAGCCAAGCTGAAGAGCAACAAAGCAGTAGACTTTTTGTACTATATGGGATTAAAGTCATGAAGTCTGTTTATTGTACAATTCAGTACAATGCAAGAGACTTATAATTAGACATAAGTTCTAAAAGTTTAATGTTGAGTGATTACTGTTTTACACAGTAGACAAATATTTTCAGATCAGAAGGATTTTCATAGTGTGGAGTTGGTAACAAAAGTATATTTAACAAGTGAAATGAAATATTTTGGTTTGACTTAAATAAATAACAGAGTAGTGAAAGTCTTAGTAGACCAGGATGATTATAGTATAAAATGAGATCAGAGCTCCAGGAATAGGATCAGCGGCTGCTGCGTTGTTGGGCAGTGCAAGGGCTTCTGGGATACTAGAGGACTGTGTGTGTTTCTCGTGCCTCATTCTAAAGGCTCCCAACAGCCTCCCACCTCTTGAAAGTGACACGGGGCGCTAAAGGGTTAAAGAGGTCTGACATGGGCTGTTTTTCCTCTCTGTCACTGTTCACACTCATTAAAGCTTTCATACAATACTGACCCTCATAAATACACATTAATTTATACATACAGCTCTGATACGCTCACACAAATAAATACACTCATTGATACACTTTGGACATTTTTTCCCTCTGTCTTCTTTAACTCACACAAACACTTTCTTTCTCTGCCTTTTCACTGTGCAGCCCTCCTCTTTAGCCTTGTTAGCGACCCCCAGGTAAGCTAAATAGTAGCAACAATTGTCGCTATAACGATGCCGTTAAATATTGAACAGAATCATCAGGAGAAACGTCGGATTCTATAGTCATTTGCTTTATTGAATAATGGTGATACAGTGTTGAGTGTGTGAGTATGTGTTGTCGAGCAGGAGTCGGGCTTGAAGGTGAACCAGCCAGCGTCATTCGCTGTCAGCCTTAACGGAGCGAAGGGTGTGATCGACGCAAAGGTCCACAGCCCATCCGGAGCGCTCGAAGAGTGCTGCGTCACCGAGATCGACCAAGGTAACCACGGGGAGGGTCGTCGAAACTCATCCGAACACCTGACTCCACTGAAATGATGTTAGAGAATTTTGAGAGAGGATATCTTTCCACATTCCTTATGTTTGCCCTCCTGTTTGTATAGATAAGTACGCAGTGCGGTTCATCCCCAGAGAGAACGGTCTCTATCTTATTGATGTGAAGTTCAATGGAAGTCACATCCCCGGTAGTCCGTTTAAGATCCGCGTCGGAGAGACGGGCCAGGCTGGAGACCCTGGCATGGTGTCTGCATATGGAGCAGGGTTGGAGGGAGGCACCACAGGTAAACACACTGCCTTTCTACAGAGTGGAAAAGAAAAACAAAAATCTCCATCGTCATCCACTCATTCGTCCTCTGTGTTGTTTTTTCTCGCAGGAACCGCATGTGAGTTTATAGTGAACACAACAAACGCTGGCCCCGGAGCTTTGGCCGTGACCATCGACGGCCCCTCCAAGGTGAAGATGGACTGTGTGGAATGCCCCGAGGGCTACAGGGTCACATACACCCCAATGGCCCCTGGCAACTATCTCATCTCCATCAAATACGGCGGCCCGTACCACATCGTCGGAAGCCCCTTCAAAGCCAAGATCACTGGTGAGGAAGATCTTGAGTGTAATACATTTGATATAAAATAAGAAAAAATATGATAAATACTGAATGTAAATGTCTCTAAAATGAACAAACTCTTTTCTATCTTCCAGGTTCCAAGCTCGTGTCCAGCCACAGTATGCATGAAACCTCGTCTGTCATGGTTGACCCTTTGACCCGTGCCATCACCTGTTCTCAGGCGGGTGCTCCACCCCAGTCAGATGCCAGCAAGGTGGTGGCTAAAGGTCTGGGCCTGACCAAGGGCTTCATCGGACAGAAAAACAGCTTCAGTGTGGACTGCAGCAAAGCAGGTGTGTTTGATGGTCATTCTTCATCTATTTTGTATACTTTTGTTCATCTCCATGTACATTTTCCCCTTTTACTTCACTTTCATTCAGTTCAACTTCAATGAATTTGTGCCATTCACCAACTTCAAGCTGCTTCAACACTTATATAACTGACAGTTATTAGTCTTGGAGAACTTTTTCCCCCTTTTCAATAAAGCTCACTCGTCCAGTGTTGGGGAGTAACTAGTTACACCTAACAGCGTTATGTAATTTAATGACTAAATAAATGTAAGTGTAATCTGTTCCAGTTACTGAGAAAACATGTCATTAAATTACAGTTACTGATGAAATCAAAGGTTACATTAACTAGTAATCTGTAACCTATTGCATTTCCAAATTAAACTTTAGCTAAGGATTGAGGCACCAATTTGATGCCATATTTTAATAGTACAGTATGGCAATAAACTAACAATCACATACTGATGTAGATACTCATCTTTCGTCTCTATCCACAGGTCGTAACATGCTTCTGGTCGGTGTGGACGGCCCCAAGGTCCCCTGCGAGGAAATCCTAGTGAAACATTTGGGCAACCGTCTGTACAACGTCAGCTACCAGCTCAAAGAGAAGGGAGAGTACATCCTAGTGGTCAAGTGGGGTGATGACCACATCCCCGGCAGCCCTTACCACATCACTGTCTAAAAACAACCAACCCACCCCCACCAGCTTCACAATCAGAAACTTATGATACCACTGTTTTAAAAACAACTGAAAAAAATCTATTTAGAATCTAACTGATCATTGTTTACAGCTCCAAATCCCTCCCATGTGTTACAAATTATTAAAAATGTCTGGCTCTTTTTTTTTTTTTTTTTTTTTTTGCCTTGTTTTGTAACTATTTAACCCCTCAGCCAGAATTCTGTATGTGTCCAGATGTCTTTTTAAAAACAAACATTTTCACTGTTAATGACCCAGTCCACTATTATATCCCAAAGATGAACGCGTAAACATCGAACACTCCCCGTCAATCATCGTGGTTATTAACTCTTCCGCTAATCGTGTCCTTCAGTAAATTCTCGGGATGAGAAAGATGCACCTTTTTTTTTTTTTATTACTGTAAACTAGCAGTCAATTGTGCCTTTTAGGCTTATTACATTTCCAGTCATGGACATACTGTAAGCGGACATTAGTACACAGCCTAGTGTAGAATGAAAGAATAGCTTAGTGTAGCAGCAGTAGATTTTGGCCTCACTGAGCCTAGCATTGGATGGAAGGTTACTGTTTACACTGGAGGAGTTACACTTATTCACATAAATAATGGATTCAGTTTTATGCAGGCTTCTATATGAACAATCACAGGACTTTAGCCAAAGAGTGTCAAAAGTAACGTGCCCTCCCGACCTATTGGTTTGTATGTAAAAATGTGTGAAAGAGCTCTTTTACACTCTTTGGTGCGACACCTTTAATTGTCCATGTAAAAGTCATCTGAGCGGCTTTGCCTGTTACTTATATAGGGGTCGTTTTTGTAGTGTTTATGCTCAGTAAATGCTCAGCACTGGCCCAGTCCACTCTAGCGTGTGTTGTTCATGATTCTTTTTAACTAACCCCGGTTGTTTTACCTGCTGCTAGTATGATCCAGTTTTAGGCACTGCTGTTTTTTTTTTTTTTAAAACCGTAGTATGGATTTGGAGTAGTTAAGAGAAGAAAGGTAGGGGTGACATGTGAAAAAGAGAGAGACACATTTCACAAGTAGCTTTACTCGCACACCAACATGTGCTCCGCGTGTTCATTGGGTTGTAAAACTATGAGAAGCCTCTGTTTTCAGAGGGACGTCAAACGCAACGGGGCGGCTCGCGTTGGGTCGCTTTTTGAGTTAAGGAACTTTTTTTTTGCAATATAAATTAAAAGGTTTTTAAAAAGGGAAGTTTCTAAAGTTGTGCTGGACAGAAGGGCTGAAGATGATGTTGTGATTTGTCACGTCCGACAACCAAAAAACAAAAAGAGAACATGTTGCTTTGTTTTTTTTCTGCTCAGTGTTTGTATCTCACCCCTTCAGCTGCCACCCACCCCTCCCTTCATGCTTCCAGCTCGCTTTGTGCCTAACCAATATTTCAGAACAAAAAAATGTCCTAAATAAAATAAAAAAAAGGCTTTTAAAGTGTTTGTAAGACAGTATTTTGATACACAATAAAATTGTCTAAGTATTTTTCTGTCAATCTAACGGCTGTGTGTTTTGTGTCTCCTACCATCCAAAATATGACCAATACAAAACAGATCAAACACAACATTGATCAAATTCATCGGTATCCTTACATGTAGTCATTATATCGTTTTAATCTAAATGTGAAGGTCGAGGTAACTTTAATAAAGCATGAAGGAAAGTTTCCAGGGTTTAGAATGTGTACATTACTGGAGCGTGCGGCCAACGCCCTTCCTGGAAAAATGACTCCTTATTAGGTCTGACTCACTTTCTACCTCCAGGGGCCGCTGCAGGAGAGCACTTCTTATGGAAAGTCTTACGTAATACCTCCTAACACATGGTTTACACTGAATCTTGAGCAATAGGTCAGCTTTATTCATGAAGCTGTTTGTTTAAATTCTATAATTAAGACCAACTTTTTTCTCAAGAGTCTTGTGCTAAGTCTAAATGCTGATCAAACAGCTTCAGAGAGAGACTGTCAAATCAGTTTTGAATCCACTAATAAAAAAGAGGGAATGATGTTTGATATCTCTTGTAAACTATGTGTGGGTCATATTTATTTGAGCTGTAGTAGCAGGATGTGTTTTTTTTTCCAACTATATTTGGTTTGTACACACATGCAAAACCATGAAGATGAACAGAAAACCACACACGTAGATACATGGATGTATAAAAGCAGGTCTCAAAGCGTTGAGGATGATCACAGTCACGATGGCTTTGAGGTTTTTTATTTCATTCAACGCTTCAGACGTCTCATCTTAGTCTTTAGATGCTGTTTTTTTTCATCAGTGAATCAAAGTCCCACGCAGCATTTCACATCTATGTTCCACATCAATCCCAGAACACATCAAATAAATAAATGTATAATTTACAAGTGCAATTATTTTGTAATGCAGATCTTACTAAAAACTAAAAAAAAAAAAATGTATAATTGTTATGAACATTTAAGGAAATCTGCTGGGTGCAGAAATGTGATTGATATAGCCAACTTCTTTAGATGTTATTTGTGTGATAAATGAAATTTAATTTAACCCTTAAACAGGCAGGAGTGGAAAATGAGATGTAAAAAACATAATTTGATGATACCAGTTATCTCATTTGGAGTTACAACTCATAAAAGCCCATGTTAAGGTATAAAACACGACAATTGAATGTTTTATTTAGTTTCTTAACTGGTTTTTATTATTTCTGTCAAAGTGAAAACCTACCACAAGTTTACCAATTCAAGGCACATATACAATTAAACAACCACCTTTAACCAATCATCCTAACAGGGTGTTAAAGAGTCTGTATCTCCTCATGCACATTGTCTGTTTAAGGGTTCAAATAAACTTAGATACAAGAAATATTAACTTTTAAAGGAAATCATTAATTTTCAAATAATATTTCCAATGTATGTTGCCTATTCCAGTGTTTACTGTGAGGAAAAAGTTTATACTGATATCATTGAACTATTATTATAACATTGAGCATCAGATAAACTGCTGCGTTCTAGCTGTTTTAAAAACCTGAAAGCCTATTGGTTGTTTTTAAGTGCAGGTAGTGGAATTGTAAAGATTGTTTTAAAGAATTCAGAGCATGTAAAAAATGACTGTCTTTACTCGAGTTGTAGCAACAAAATGTCATTTTTGAACCAGCAGAGCAGGAACGTAGTAGGTCTGCTCTATAATCTGAAGCTGTGCCATGTTACGTCGTCCAGATGTTGCCAGAGGTTACGCCCACTTCACTGCTGAATCCTGCTCAACCGCGTCCTGCCTTCAGACACATTCTCAACCCCAGAACACTTAACGCTTCTACAAAGGTAAAGTCATTCCTCTCATTTCTATTTAAACGAAATATATTCCTTGTTTTCTTTCCTCTTTTCTCTCTCTCTCTCTCTTGCGTTAAAAAATGAAAATCCTTTCAGTTCGCTACTCTTCTCTGCCGTGTGCGCACTTTTAACAGTTTTATTATCGATGTATAGAAATAAATGTTGCTGTACATCCATAGAGTGGAAACGGGTTGTTTTGCATTTTAGAAACATTTTGGATGTAACGTCGAAATTCTTTGCTTCAATTTTCAAATGTTGCCGCTGTGGTTTTATTCAGTTCCTCAAGTTTGATTTCTGGATCACAGCCTGGCGGGCAGAACTCAGTCTCCTCCCTTTCCTCCCTCTCCATGCTCTATCTATCTATCCATCTATCCATCTATCTATCTATCTATCTATCTATCTATCTATCCATCTATCCATCTATCTATCTATCTATCTATCTATCTATCTATCTATCTATCTATCATCTATCCATCTATCTATCTATCTATCTATCTATCTATCTATCTATCTATCTATCTATCTATCTATCTATCCATCTATCTATCTATCTATCTATCTATCCATCTATCCATCTATCCATCTATCCATCTATCCATCTATCCATCTATCTATCTATCTATCTATCTATCTATCTATAGATGTCTTTAAGTGAGAAAAGTGATGAGGAGATCGCCCAGTTGCTCGCTCAGTATGACATCAAACATGGACCCATAGTGGGTAAGAAAAAGTGAATTATTAATAATAAAGACAGATATACTATGTGTACTTATACTGCATCCATCTCCATGTTCCTGTACATGTTATTTCCATTCATTGCTGCCATTGTTTGACTGTTCATTTCATCTTGTTTCAAAGCATTACGAGGGTGGAGTAGGGTCATGTGGGACACTTCTTGCCATTCTGACTTGTGTACTATATTTACATATGAATCCAATACATTATATCAACCCCTTATATCATTATGAAATCCTCAAGATGTTTCCTTGTTTAATCAGAAGGTCATTTGTAGATGTTGTACTCAAAGAGAAAGTGACACATATATTAGTGTTCCTTGTGCCAAATGATTTTAGAATTTGTGGATTTTTTAAATGTGGGACGGTTCGCGGTGAACTCTGGGACTCTTTTTTAGGCTTAAGCTTTTAGGCTTATGCATCATTTGATGCACACATATACATTAAAAACATAATTTAAAAATTAAGAACATTGTTTTATTCATGAAAAGTTTATATCCTTAATATTGATTTTGTATAAATCATATGTCACTGACCCTTAAGTAGACTTCATAAGGGCTATTTTCCTGCCCCCATTTATGATATAAGACCTATAAAGTCACATGATTTCTATTATATGACACCCCTGCTTGGATTCAACACCAATCATGTTCACTTCAATGTGGTAGAAAAAGAGATAAATGCACTGGAGCTTAGGTGTCCCACATTACACTACTCCACCAAGTGTTACTAGTTCTTCCTTCCTTCCTCTTTATCTATTCTTTGACTTCCAGTGTTTTGTTTTTACTCATAATTCGGAGTAAATAGGCCTAATCGTGCTTTAACCTCTATTTAAGGCGGAATTCCAAATGAATAAGATCAAATAAAACCTTTAACACTAGCCCACAAATTATGATTTATTGTATTAAATTCAGCTCTTAGATGATGAAGACTTATCTACATTTGCGTGTTTTGTTTGTGAAGCGTTGCTGATGTGTTTGTGTGAACCTTTATAGACTCTACTCGAAAGCTGTATGAGAAGAAGCTTGAAAAGGCGATGAAGGAAGCCCCGGCTAAACCCTCCTCTGATAAGACCTACTACAGAGAGGAAGGTAGGATGCTCCTCAGTCTGCTGGCCTGCTTATCACTTTGTTTGATCGTTCATTTGTGAGTCTATAATGTTTGAATGAATGCCAAACTTCAAGCTGTCAGTGTGTCACAGCTGGCAAAAAAATATCAAAATTTGACACTTGGTATTAGAGTTTAAATGATGGATGAGGATTGGTTGGTGCTGACTGTAAAAAGTACAGTATGAATGACTCCAATCCTGACAATTATCCTCCGCCGCCTTAAACCTGACAAACAATAGAAGAGCCAATCCTACATAACAACATTCTTGTAATGACAGTAATTATAATGACAGGTGTGTATGTAGATGTGAAACCACAAACCTCGACGCCCGGAGCTTTATTAGTCAAACCTGCAGTCTGGTGTTTGTTTGGGAATAACCAACCAGGCACAGGTACATGGTGCTGTCTTCTATCCTTCCAGGCTTTAATGATGTGGATTAGGAGAAGAAAAAGGTAGTGCTTCAACAATGGACTAAACTCAAAATCAAGTGAGCATGCTCCAAAAAATATAAAAAGGTTGCAGAAGAAATACTAATATATTACATATATATAGAGTCATGGCTGGAGGGGAGCAAGAGAAAAATACAACTAAACAGCTGTATTTGTCTAAATGATCAGATACAGTAACATTATCCTTTTTCCATGCTCATTTTAATCATAAAGAATATATTTCACCCCTTTTCTGTGTATACTATATGAATGAGGGTACAGGCGTGTAGTTCTTTTTTTTTTTTTTTGCCTTATGCTAACTCTCACATACTGCTCATATTCTGACTTTCACCCTCATAATTGGCCAAATTTCTGAAATTCAATATTCTTTAGATTTCATTCTTTTTGTTTATGGAGGTCCTAGTATTAGTATTTTATTTTTTTTAAATAAATAAGGATCAAATACTAAAAAACTACATAAAAATGTGTATCAGCTGCACAAAAATGTTTTTAAAAGTTGAAATATTCCAATTTTGTATATTCTAGGTCACATTTGGAGAAGTTAAGAAGAAATAAAAGGTGTTACGGGTGTTTTTCATGCTCTAAAAATGTCAAAATTGGGTCAAATTTAACCCTGAATAGTATGTAAGGGTTAAGTTCTGTACGTGTGTTGGCCCTTTAAGGGTGATTTCTTCTCTTGCTCAACTCCAGCCATGACTTCAACCCTTCATGCCAAATTCCTTACAGTAAATGATAAATTGGATTAGACGGAGAGAGAGAGACGAACTCTCACTACTGTGGTCACGGTTAGGTTAAGGTTAGGGTTAGGTTTCTCTCTCCAGGTGATCCAATCTGGCACCAAATGATTTCTTTCATATCACTAAACATACACTTGGGTCCTGCTTTGTGCAACTCATGAGTCACTGGAAGAGTAGACGACAGTGCCATCTACAGAGCACAGCTCAAATATATTTCTTAATCCCTCTTGTTGATTGTCTTGTTACCACCTTGTCATATTCTTAAGAAAAATAATGCACAAGAGAGTCAAATACAGCTGTGGTCTGATGTGTTTTCTTTCTTTACAGAGGAGGTTATTACTTACATGACATACCACAATCCGGTGAGTCCTGATTGTCTGTATATCCCTCTGTGTTAGTGGCCTCTGCTCTGTGACTGGAAATCATCTCACAAACCGCTCTGCTTTCATTTTCACAGGTTAGACACGAAGGTTATGCAGACATGTGAGTACAGTTTTAGCACACGCACACACACACACACACACACACACACACACACACACACACACACACACACACACACACACACACACACACACACACACACACACACACACACACAAGTTGGAGTACTGTACTGTTCTGGGTGTCAGACGCTTTATTTAGAAATATGAAGAGGAAGTAGAATTTTTCAGATTTTTTATTCAAACAGGAAATCACACATTGAAGTGTGTTTACAGGTGTTGGGGAGTATTACTGCCATCACTTAACACTGAAAATGCATTTGAAAGGGGATATTTTAAAGGTGCAGTATGTAGAATTTAGTAGCGGGATGGACTTGGCAGAAATTGAATATAATATATTTTAATTAGTGTGTAATCGCCTGAAATTAAGAATCACTTTGTTTTTGTTAGAATGAGCCCTTTATATCTACCTCTTCAACAGAGGTCGCCATATTGCACCACTGTGTTTCTACAGTAGCCTAGAACAGAAAAACCAAACACTGGCTCCAGAGAGGGCTATATGCCTAATTTTTGCCAGTTTCACAGCCATCGTAGGTTCTCCTACACCAAGCATGTCCAAACTCTTTCATTAAGGGTCGTGTGTCTGCAGGTTTTTTGTTCCAACCAATAAACAGCACACAATTCGATCAATCAACTCTCTGAAGACTGAGATCAGTTGATTAAATGAGTCAAACCTGGTGTGATCCTGCTTGGTTGGAATGAAAACCTGCAGCCACATGAACCCTTATGAAACAGTTTGGATATTCCTGTCCTAGATGCTTGGAAGGGGAGGGGGAGGAGTAACCCCACCACTAGATGCACCTAAATCCTACACACTGCACCTTTAATACAGGAGGAATAATTTTGGCAAAAAAAGCCTACTTCAATGATCATTTGGGCACCTGACTATTGTAGAAAAACAGGTTATTTGAAGTGTTATTTGAGGAATTACGACAAAAATAAATGTAAGAATCTGACTGTTTGCACTGAACCATGAGTCATATTTTAGTAGTAGGTTTGTTTTGTATAAAAAAAATTAAACTCGGTTCTTAAGTTGTCAAGTAAATGATGTATTTAAAGTCTTAAAACAACATTATGACACAGGGTCCTTCTACAAGACAGTACCAAGATTAGATAAGTGCAGAAGCAGACTTTATATTGTACATTAGTAGTGCAGACAACCAATTGACATAAAATGAAGGCTTTTTTATGACTTTCCGAGTTGTTTATTTCACTTTGTTGTGTCCCCTGTACACACTATACTTATATTTACATGATTTGTAAGCAAGTATTTCTCCACCCAGGCTGAAACGAAGAGGCAACGCTGAGCCAGACGAAGACGAGGAATCCGATCAAGACACAGAGTGAGTGTCATAGTGTAAACCAGCGGTGTGTTTGAACAAATGAGTTCACGCCCCTTTGTCTAAATCTCCTCTTCTTCCTCTCACACTGCAGGCCATCTATCCGGAGCAGTAGCACAACGGTCAACCACAGCACCGCACGACCCAGGGAGCCCATCAGAAAGTCCGGAGGCTGCGTGCGGAAGATGATTCGACTGATGCTACTGTTAGCTGTGTTAGCGGCTGTTTTCTACTACACCTACTTCCACGTGATGAACAGTGAAGAAAACATTCTGGGGCTCCGCGATCGATAGGTTCAAAGGTCGTCTCCATTCATCTTATTCATCTTCATTTATTCATCTTCCTCAAAAGTTTGACAGTTGTTAGTAAAGAAATATCACATTCCATGACATTTTAATGGCTGGAGAGTTTCACTTTTCTTTGATTGTCAACAAATCTCACACCAACCAACAATGATTTGATCTTATTAAGTATTATGTGTATCTACATCCTGATTCGTCGTATTCCTCTGTGACATAAAGCTCCATTGTTGTTGCAAAAACGATTAAAAACGCATCAATGAGCCTCACTGTTGTAATGGGTGACATGTTTCTTCATTACTAAGAACACACACTGTAGTTAAATGTACTACTTCCTGTTTGAGTACTGTTAAAAGCTACAATGCTGTGATCTTTCTGTGACATGTTTTTAACAGTAGGAACCAATGGGCTTGGTGCTGAGTGCAACAGAGTAGAGAAATCCTAAAGTTTTGACAGATTAACACATCATTGGTCTCTTCATGGGATTTGTTGACAATAAGACAATAAGTATAATATTCTTAGCCTCATCCTGTAATGTCTTTGCTGTCTTGCATTAAATGTTTCTAGTGTTTTTCTAGCTATGCGTCGTGTGTTTAAATTGCTTAAAAGATGTGATTTGTTTGTTTTTAAATGTGAGATATAAATGATGATGGTATTATATGGAACAACAGACTTTTTGTCAGCTGAAGCCGTTGAGCTGTCCTCCACACCAGGCCCCTGCTCTACAGAACAGGGAGCCATCCTCACTTTACCTGGAACTAAGAACTATAGACTTTATACAGCCACCAGCCACTTCATTAGATACACTGGAATACTGGAACTGTATAAACTTCGTACAGAATTTAGAGCAGAGCTGTTGTATTGGATAAAGTTACATTGCACAGGTGTACCTAATAAAGAAGCCAGTTAACTATATATATTTAATTGTATAAAACAATTATTTGTTTTATGAGAACAACAAGACAAGGAAAGGTCAGAACCATTGATTGGATTTATGTCTCCCAAAAACTTTATTTATTTATAAAAATAAAAAATAAAAAGGATTTATGGGGTCCTATGGAGTTGCATATTCAGCATATTATGCAGGTTAGTTCTGCTCCACATCATGACCTATCAAAAACCAAAGAATGATGTCTGTATGACAGGAAACACTATATAGTACTGTTATATTTACACCATAGAACATTTAAGTTAGGTTTATAGTACCTCAACAATGCAAAAGTTGTTGCTCTACTCAAAGCACAAAAAGGTAAATATTCAAACTGAGGTTTTAGGTTGAGATAAAGTCTTCAATCGATAGCTGTGATCCAGAACTGGGTTTATGTCGTTGGTCACTCAGGATGAGGCTTTACTTGGCCATCCTGAGCTTATGTGGCCCTGTGTCCCATCACCGGTGGGACAGGGGAGGTATCGGGGGTCAATGCCTGTCCAAGTAGGCTTTTGTACCCCCCTAAAACCCAGATTGACAGCTCTCCCAGCCTATTCCAAGACTCAATACAGGTGAACAAAGAAAAGTCTTATTTTTGATCAGACTGGTCTAGACGCCAACAGTCTTGTTGACGTCTGAGGGCAGTGGTAGAAATTGAGCCTCCGGCATCACCCTGCTAAATAAAACAACAAGAAGAAGATGTCATTAATTACAACAGTAAGAGAGGCAGCTCTGTGTAAGACTCCGTCACACTGCCTTACCTCACAGCCTGACCCTCAAAGCCGAGTGCTGTGATGAAGATGTTGACGAGGACCGTGAAGAAGACTAAGACTGTGGCTACGTTGTTCATCCAGTTGAGCTTGGTGTGTTTCCTCATGTCGTTCAGATCGTACTTCACTGCAGGCACAGAATCGAACAATGACAACAAGCTAATTAGCTATATTAGAAGATGATGAGAGACAGAAAGACAACAGATAGCAATCTGATGCACTTTGAAAGTTTAGTTTAAGATTAGTTAAGGAATACAAAAAAAAAGACAGTGAATGAAAGAACTTAACAATGTTGGTGGTAAAAGTGGAAGTCTAAACAAAATACATAATGTGAGTTCTGGGTAATCTAAACTGTAATATAGTCATTTCGGGATTTACACTAATTCACTCTATTGATGATATGCCAGATGAGAATAATACATGTTTATATGATCAATCTGAAGCTATTGTGCAGACAGCTGCTGCTTAGAGGTCAATGACATTTTTTGTGTCTAGTCAAATTTAAAGGGTTAAAATTAGAAAATAAACGTATGAATAACTTGCACACATTCTTTTTTTGTGTACCCAGCATCAAATTTCTGCTTTTAATCCATTTTGAGAGAATATATTAGAGGATTGTGGCAAAAATGTCTAAGTGGTGTAACCATAAAAACTTTGTACCAAATAATTCAACTTGCTTAAAAACAGTAAATTCTCAATAAAACACCATATCAACTAGTTTGGCATGATCTTACATTATAACTTTTATATTAAATAAAGGTAATGGAATACAATTGTTCTATATATTACATTTCATCTGGGGAACCATTTACTTTTATTTTATTTTTAAAAATAAAGTCATTATTTTTATAAGTCCACTTAAATACACTGTAGGTGGATAAATATTTCATATTTATCATTCTTTTGTGGTTACACCATTTGACATTTTCAGGAGCATTCAGTCTTACTTTTGTTTTTAAAATGGTGCAAATGTCATTTTAACAAACATGATGCTGCTTTTAAAACTCATAAAACTGTTCATCTTGCCAACCGTTATTTTTCACTGACCCTTAGCTTAGCTTAGTGTGGAAGGGAACCTAGTGCGAGTTAATACTACAACATCATGTGTAGAGTTAGTCAACATAACCCATTAATGTAAGAGAATCAGAAACAGTGTTGGAGGCATGGCCTTGTTCATTCCTAGGAAAGTTGCTCAGTGGTGCATGAAGCAAAAAAAAGCCACTTCCTGCTGTAAAAAACAAAAAAACAAAACCTGGATGAAAACAATGTGTCCGTGGAGCATGCTTACTAGAGACTTCAGAGACTGCCAACATTTGGTTTAGCCCTCCAGCTAATTTGAATAGGGATAAAAAGATGAAACTGTACAGCTCTTCTAGTCTTTTGAAATGTGATCAGACTGAACGGAGCAAATTCTGATAAATCATCAAATGAATCATTTCGTGGCGGTTATGACACACAAAAAAAAAACGGATTCTCTGATTTACAGATGTCTCTTTCACAATGTAGGTTTCCTGAAAAAGATCTTTTTCAGCCCAACAGCGTCACGTGATGTAATTACAGGGTTTGGCCACTATGTCAAACTGGCTTTCACTATTTCCCTAATCAGAGCCAGATTATATAAAGCACCATGTGTCTGTTGTGTCTTGTAGTGTTTGGTGTTACAGGTATGTAGTGTTGTAGTTACACTTAACATGCACAAGTCAGCCTCTTTACACTGCATACTTAGCTGACTGCCTTTCTGAGCAATCCTGTGCGTTAATATCACATACCAGAATGAAATATATAATTTCAACAGGGGTGCAAAAAGTTTGAGTCACTTGCCAATAAAGACGAGCAGCAGCCCCACAGTGACCTGTAAAGCGATGGACAGAGATAGCAGGACGATGACGGGGATGTAGAAACGGTAATGAGGCCCCACATATAGAACGGTCTTCAGTTGGGAGGAGTTGGCCATCAGCAAGGCGACGTCCAGCATGCTCTGAGCCGCACTCTTCTTAGTGGCATAGTGATTTATGTTGATGGGGCGAAGTGGTTTTCCAGAGATGGCTGTAGCTGCCTGCCAGGTAAGAAAGGAGAGGTTAGGACTGAGAGAACATGCAGATCAATGTCAATCTTCTATTTCGAAAGTGTGATTGTTCTCTATACATGTGGCCAAGTCCCTGCCTTACTCTGGTTTGTTCTAAACACAGAGAAGTGTTCTTGTATCTTGTTACTATGTACTCTGTTAACAGGTGTGGCTGTAATGAAGAGGGAGCGGCAGACTCACAGGTGATGACTCACCCGGATCAAAGAGAGAGGCACAACATGTTCTGGCGCACATGAACTCAAGAAAGTTCACAATTTATCACATGAGCTGATACATGCATGTGCAGACAGAATGAAATGAAACTGACTCTGTGTGTCAGATAATGAAACTGTCAGTACAGATAAGCAAACGGTTGCTCTGGGTAGAAAAAGCATCATGACCACAGTGTCATTACCTCCCACTCCCTCTGCACCACTGAGAGAAAATGTGTGTTTTGTTTGCCACCTTGTGTACACCACATCACTGCCACAGGCTTTGTTTCAGGGCTTTGACCAATCACAGGTAGACGAAATGTCACGCCTGGGTACAACTCTCTCTGAGTCAAAGCTTTCATTCATCTCAGTGCACAGCTGACAAGTATGAAGAGAAACACTGGTTTCACACTGGGTTATGTCATTCCTGACATTCATTTAAACAAACTTTAGGCTAGATTTCAAATAGGGGACGGGGTCTCTTAGGAAGGAGCGAGTCATGTAGTTATGTTAATTTAATTATTTTTATTTTTATTCTTGCAAATTACTACTCGAGAATTGAGGTGTTTCTTGTATTTTAAAAGTATTCAAACAAAACAAGTGAAACATATTAAACTTCTTACCACTAATAATCAAAAGGAACTGATTGAGGCAGTTAAGCATACATAAGCATATCTTTGTTTTAAGGGGTTGCAAACCAGGAAAAGTTGGAAACCATTACTTTAGAGCACTAGTGGGTCATCAATATGGGTGCCATGATGATCGCTGATTCATTTCATAATATTTGTATTACAATATAAGATTGAATGAATGTACATGACATCAATCTGTTATCAATGAGCTCTACCAGCAGTGGTTCACAACTTTTCTGTTCACACTTTTGCCTTAATGTAAACTAGGACCAGCACAGGACACTTTTGACTAATGTAAGTCTATCAGAATGAACAGGTCTCAGTGCTACATACAGTAGACTGAATACCAATGAACTTCCCTGGGTCTGTATTCACCTTGTAGTTCCTCTGTTGACCTGGACGTTGTAAACATGTGTGCTGTCACCAATTTCTAAATCTTATCAAGCTTTATTCATCCTCTGTTATTAAGTAACTGTACACAATTATTATGAACCAATTAAAACTTAAACTTAACTTAATAAACATACCTGCACAATGAACAGTTACTAAAGGTCAGTTTAAACCTTCCTGTCGACCCTGCGAGTTTTGACTGTTTATAAAGCATAAGGCATAAATGATCACCCAAATCTGCGTCAGACCTTTTTTTAGCCAACTTCATTCCAACTTATTACCACAAGTTTTACACTTATTTTAAGAAATGATGGTTAATTGTGGTCTCATTTAAATTATCGCACTTCATTCTTGAGTTAAAAAAGAGCAGAAATTACATTTCAGATCAAAGGAAAACATGTTGATGGATTATCACAAAATTGACCCAGGAGGACAACATGAGGGTTAAGGAAAATTTTGCATCTGAGTACAATACAATGGTGTTGGGTACTGATCTACCCATGGCCCTGAATGAGAGCAATATGGGGCCTGGTTGGCCACGCTGCTGTAGAGAATACAGGAAAACAGTAATTGGGGGGGGGGGGGGGGGGGGGGGGGGGGTTGTCTGCTCTGCTTACCTCTATGTCACCCAGTGTATTCAGAGGTAAGTCCTCTTCGTTCTTTCTGTCCACTCCTGCCATCCTCCTCTGCTCCACAGCAGCTATCAGGAAACTGTCCTTCTTCCTGTTGCTCTGGAATGGAGCCTCAGAGCTCAGTGGACTACTCAGTGAGAAAGTTGAGGGAGTAGAGCGGGACTAACAAGTCAAACAACTCCTCCAGTTACATACAGGGACATTGACAAAGACCCCTCCTACTATCTGTCTCTGTTTCTCTCTCTCTCTCTAGTTGAACTTGTTGAGACGTGCTTTAGTTACAGTGTAACATCTCACTTTTCTCTTCACTTCGAAACAATAAAATGCTTGTGTTTATGGTTTTAAAGGGTTTTAGTTTTGTCCCACAGTGAATAATACAAAGAGCTTAGGACTTTATAAAATTCAATTCTGTCTTCTCTGAAATTCATGAGGGCTCTTTAGTTCCCAAAAAAATAAGGAACTATCTATTTATAGATACTTGTGACAAGATAGTGCATGTAGTGTGATGGCTTTGTTACAGCTCCCAGAGCCCCACAAACCAACCAGTACTCATATACCAGGGTCTAAGCCTTCCTAGGTTTGCTTAGTGCCAGCAGATTTGATGAAACATAAATATTTATTGGACTTCCGGTTGCTTGTTTTGCTAGAAGACATTTCTGCATTCTGATGATCCTTCATGAAGTGGCCTCAAAAGGTTTCCAGACCAACTATACGTTTTATTGCACAAACAAAAAACATTTTTAAGATTTTTTAGATTTGCATGATTTAGGAAGAAATACACCTGTGTATATAAGTTCCAAAAAATCACAGTGCATGTCCAAACAAATAGTAAAACCCAATATCAAAGTCCAAGGCACTCTCTCTGCAGTCAACTTGTGTCGAGGCATAGATGTTGTTAGTGAATTTTCCATAACTAATATGCACTGGGTCAAACTAGGCTTTGCGGTCATAGCAAGGCCACACCAAATATTGGGTTTAGACACTGTCTCTCCTTGAGATAGTGGTAAGCAGTGAGTCTGCTCCTTTTGGGGAAAACAGGAGGCATAGTGTTGCTATAGCAGCCGAGGTCAGATATGTCTTTGACTGTTTTCCCTGAATGGGGTAAAGGTAACTGGAGTCAGAGGTTTGATATATCGTGGTTCTGAGTGTCGTCTAAGCAATGTTTTGTCTATAGAGTACATTTTGTATATTATAGATGTGTTGGATATGCCCATATTTGGGCATGTAAGCAGTGGTGAAGGCAGAATTTTTAAAAAGAGTGGACTTTTGTGGGTGGGCCACTATTTTCTACACCCGTTAAAACTGTATTTAGAAGCCTACATTTTTTAACAAATGCCTTATTCCTACATTCCTATTTATTACCAATAACACATTAATGTAACTCGTTACATCACATGGCAACAAGAATGATTCGTATGTGTGAATGTTTTTGTCTTTTTTTCAAAGTTGACACTTTCTGTATCTATTTTGGTTTTGAGAGAAAGAGAGAGAGAAAGGGTTAGTGTGATTCTTCAGTGTTGAGGATTAAAGGCATAGGCTACAATTACATCCAACAGAAATCCTCTCCAGATGAATCATGACACTTTCCCAACAATAAAATATGTCTTGTAACAAGAAAACAAATAGGGGGAAAAATAAGAATAGGGGAGTTTCTACACCCTATGCACGGCTGGGCAGTTCTGATAATAACATTTAAAAATGTAAATCATTTAATTCTTTAATTCTTTGAAGTCTTTAATTGTGTTTTTTAAATTAATATGTTGGACAGTTGATATTTAAATGCTGTTCATTTTTTAAAAATCATATTACCTCATTTGTCTATATTTTCAGTTCAATTCATCAGAACTTGTATGTTCATCATTACTTATATATGTGGCATGCGCGAGGG
Source organism: Scomber scombrus (assembly GCF_963691925.1). Classification (NCBI taxonomy): domain Eukaryota; kingdom Metazoa; phylum Chordata; class Actinopteri; order Scombriformes; family Scombridae; genus Scomber; species Scomber scombrus. The sequence goes on from NC_084979.1 coordinate 3,315,619, forward strand.
AGAGTGAGTGTGTACTTAATGACCCCAGGTCTCCAAAAGTAGTACTACGCCACCTAAGGATTTACTAAGTGTTGTAATAAACAACCAAAAGGCACTAAGGTTAGTTTTATTGAATCAGAGACACAGAGGATGTGGTTCCAATTGAACAAAAATCTATTTATTACATATGTCATAGTTATTAAAAAGCCATAAGCCATAAGCCAATCACATCGTTAAAAAAAAAAGCAAACTAAAGGGGACATGGTCGATGCTGAGACCCACCAGTGGGGGGATGTGAGTCAGAGAGGGGGTGTGAGGAATCCCAGGAGAAAACACAAATCACCCCAAAATCAAAGAAAAGGGGGGAGTACACAGCGCACGCACACACGCACACACACACACACACACAAAAAGGGGAAACCACCACCGGAACACCAGGACCGCCACCGGCAGCTCTCAGCAACTGTAAAGGATAACCAAAACCAAAAGAAACCAAAGCACAAATAAACACAAGATAAACAAAAGAAATAATGTTGAAAACCAAAGCACAAACAACATAAATCAATAAAAATAAACAAAAATAATGTGGTTGGCAGCCACATGAATCTCAAAACAAAATCTTGAACATAGTCGTAGACTGCCAAAACACTTCATCTAGTACAAGGCTATAGAGTGAAGGCTAGGCTGGTGCTGATCATGTCAATCCATAAATGCTGTAAGAAGGGATTCCAACAAATCCTAGATCAGTCTTTTACCTCCCGTGCTGTGGCTTCTTATCATTTTCCTTGATTGCCAGTACTTTGTCTGTCTAATGACAAAGTGGCCAGGCACATTTGTCGAGGTTGACAACACATATCTGAAATGGTGTACAGTACACCAACCAACATGACAGGATCATCAGAGGAACTCATGGTTCGTTCACACAAATATCATGTTTTATCTCAGGTGAGAAAAAAATGTCTTCTGTCAAAGAATAAATTAACTGAAAAATCTGCTTTTTTACCAAATATGGTCGTTTATATTACAGAGCTGATGAACATTTAGGCTTTGTGTCCTTTTAAATTAATTTTTGCAGGGAAGCGGATTTGGTCTGCTGCTTTGTTCTGCTCTCTGTTTTAACCATCGTTCTCCCTGAATATGTGTAGAAAGAAAAGTGACACAAGAGCACCCTAATTCTCCTTGTCCAATACCTCAATGTCCTAATGTCCAAAACACAAAACAAAAAATAGAGGATGTTGAAGAAGTATCAATATTACAAAGGTGCCTTATTATAGATAGAAACAGGAAGATCTTCAAAACCACACATTACTCTTTAATTCTTCAATTCCAATATTTGTTCCTCTGTTATTTTCTCCCAAATTTGACTGGGAATGGCTTCAGACAGCTGCTTCTTTTTCCCCGGCCAGCTGTGAGCTTACCTGATGAACTGAGTTGGAAACCAAAACATGGAGATAAAGTGAGTAAATCTTGGACTTTCATGCAGCAGGAGGCCAGAAACTCTATTCCAGTGGGATGATACTACAATGTTAGATGTACTGTACCCAGACCGTCTATCTGTTGGCTGATTTTGGAGTTCTTCTGCCCTCTAGTGGCCAACAATCAGTTACACAAATACTGCTGTAAGGAGAGACAATTTACTTACAAACACCTCTTTCTGCACGGCCCATCAATATTTGTCCATCATGGTGGAAAATTGTCTTTGGCTTAACAATAACAGACACACAGCAGACAGAAATGACATACTGTAAGATCAATAGAATCCATTAACTCCATAAAATCATTCCTAAAATACATAAATACATAAAAATATGTAAAGGATAAAATATAAGTGAATTATAGTTCCTGTGTGTGTATTGATCACTTGGAAGTGTTTTAAATATGAATTGCACTTGGGATAAAAGATTTCTTATAAATATTCCTGGTTGCCAAAGGAACTCTGTAGCGCCTCCTAGAGCATAAAAGCTCTAATTGGCCAGAGAGAAGATGAGAGCTGTCATTGACAATGCTCCTCACTTTCTTCCTCTTCCTCTCAGTGAACAGTTTGATGATCTGACTGGAATACAGAAAGTTTTTAACTACCATCTATTTTCAGTTCACATGTATTTTCAACATTTGGGAACATTAGAAAATAACAGGATTGTACACTTTCATGTACACTAGAACATAATGAAATCGTATGCTGATTATTGTCAAGTACATGCTGTAGTTTGCATCTCAATCACACAGAAAGTGAAATTGACCTTTTGTAAGTGTCAGTTCTCATGTTGAACTCTGAGCAGAGCGCGAAGGTTAACCGCAGACAACCAGGAGCTGTTAGACAACCGTTTCTTTCACAGTCAATCGAGACTTCACGGTATCACGCAAATACCATCGATTACATCAATATTACATCACGTTAAATCTCATCATAGACACCCGAGTATTCAAGTTTCCACCATCTCATCTTATTATAATAACATTTACTGGTAATGTAAGCATGCTCAGTTGATGTAAGCACATTGATCAAGTCAAGTCAATTATAATTTGTATGTATTTGTATTTGTATATATATCACAAATCACAAATTTGACTCAGGAAGCTTTAGTCTGTACAGCTAAAATACATCCTCTGTCCTTAGACCTTCGATTAGAATAAGCACGAACTCCCTAAAAATCTTTTCACAGGGAAAAATGGGGAGAAACGTCAGAAAGTAATGGAGGAGGGATCCTTGTCAAAGGATGGACAGAAGGATAGACTAAAGGATAGATTGCGTATACAATAACAGGATAACAAAATGATAAAGGATTTATAATGAAGACTATGTGAAGAGGATGCTTGACGACAGCTGAATGTGTATTTGATTTTTAAAATGTATTTAGAATATATTGTTGATATAATATCTATAATAATATTAAACACTGTATGCAATACTATTTACCAAAGTTGTGATGGTTGAGGCAGTAGATAATGGGCTCCTTTGAAAGCTGTAGTCCTCCTGTGGTTTCATGAGCTGATTTCTGTCCAGCCTTGAGGGCCTCTGTATGTTTTCTTTCTAGGAGGAATTATTAATAATTGTATTTATCATTGTAAAGCTGTCTTCATTGTAATTCCTGAGAGTTTGGAACTTCATTGAAAATATCAGTATTTGGCATTAGTACTAAAAATAGTGACTGCATTTTTAGCTGAGTAAGCTAACGTGATAACAGCCACAAACAGACTTGAGTGTCACATCTGTTACTGTAAATGTTCAGCACAATATCTGCAGAACAGTCAAAGATGTCTCATTAACTTTCACTTTTAACCAAGAGGCGTGAGACACACTCATATAGATCTTGTCACACCTAAGAGCACAAATCAAAACCACCATACAAAAGAAAGAAGCGGCAGGGACACAACTTGTTTTCACACCGAGCCGTCAAAAGAGCTTCACTTGAGGAATCGGACCTAAACCTAAAGGTTGGTACATCTTACTTTTTATGTTTAATCTTTAACGCACAATTACAAACTGGGACACAGTTGTTACTCATTTATTCCAGAGTGTAGGTTTGTAATGTGCATTTCTTTTGTGAGATACATAAATGGTTGTGTATGCCACCTTTGAAAATCTTCATCTTACAACACATTTACTGATGCAGTTAATAAATGAAAGTCTTAAAAATATGAGTTATCTTCTCCATATTAAGGCTAATCAAATTCACTATTGTTTGACAATATAATTTTCAGATAATAATAATAATAATAAGACAATTTAAATCTAGTTTCTTTTCTTTGGTCTGTACAAACTTCAAAAAATAGAGTCAAAAATTCTAATGAATTTGTGTTTTTGGCTCCTAATTTTTCTTTAAAATGACTTTTTTCTGCCATCCAATGCAAATGTTGTGAAAACTGACATTTGCATCAAATTGATTTGACCTATTCCCTAAAAATACATTTGTTATTTTACTATGGATCTTCTTTCACTTAAGCTCCATCAAAGTGGAGGCAGAAAACTTTTTAATTACTCTTTGTTCCATTAAATGTGCCTTGAAAGCCTCGAGTCAAACATGAACATATCCACTTTGTCTTTCTTCCTCTGCAACATCAAAATGGCAGTAAAAAGTGCAAAAATGTCTGAATCATTCAGAAATATTGCTCTTTTTTCTTTTTGTGTAGAAGTCATAATGGGAGCAGAGGACCGCCTGATCACAGGATTCCAGGAGGAGTTAGAAAAAAGCCCTGTAGGGTCAAATCTGGCTTCTCTCTTCCTCCTCGTTGCTTTGGAGAAGATTTTGGAGGTGGAATTTGCCTGCCCTTGTGATCCTAAATGGAACAAGATATTTGTGTTTCTGTTTTTTCTCATTCCTGCTGTTGCGTCGTCTCTGCTGATGCTGTGGATTCGTGGATTCAGTATAAGATCGGAAGTTATAAGTAATATTATTGCCACTGTTTTATTATGGACTGCCCTGACGTTGCTTAATGGCCAATTCCTCGTCTGTGCGTTCTCAGACTGGCCAGGCACATTTGTAGCAGCTGACAAAACCTATCTAAACTGGTGTAAACCAGCCAACACCACAATTTACTCTACAGAGGAACTACTGAAGTATTCACACAGGTTGTATATTTGGTCTCAGGTAAGAACAAGTATGATTGTGTTTGTTTTGAAAAATGTCAGAAATTGATGTGTAAAACCACCAGACTCTGATTGTTTATGTGACAGTGTTAATGAACATTCTGTGGTTCTGTGTCTTATTGAACTCTTTGTTGATTGTCCATTCTAGGTGTCTGGAAGTGCTTTGGTCATGATTTTAGTCTGTTTCCTCATTGCATACATGATATATGAAAAACGGAAGAGGCCATGTCAAAATCAGACAAATTATGGAACATTAAGGAACTGAAGAACATGTGTGAATATTATGCATACTTCAATATGCAAGCAAGACTATGGTTAAATTCAGCGCTCTACTTTTATCATTAACGGTTGTGGCTCAGGAGGAAGAGCGGTTGTCCACCAATTGGAAGATTGGTGGTTTGATTCCCAGCTCCTCTAGTCCACATGTCCATGTGTCCTTGGGGAAGATGCTTAACCCCGTTAGTTAATTGCTTCCGTTGCTGTGCCAACGGTGTATGAATGTGTATGAATGGTTAGTTTCCTCCTGATGAGCAGGTTGGCACCCTGTGTGGTAGCTCCTGCCATCAGTGTATGAATGTGTGTGAATGGGTGATTGAGATGTAGTGTAAAAACAAAATACCTATTGATTTTCTCTGTAATTTGAAGTGTCTGTAAGGACCTGGATAAGATGGATAAGGACAATCAATAATCTTTCACACGTGAGATGAGTTTTCGAGCTTTTTTGTTTTTCTGTATCTCAAAACAGACGTCTTTTGTGGGAGGTGTCTCTCTAGCTATATTGTGTTTCTCCTGTATCTTAACTTTCTAACATTTTTCTTATGAATAAAATAAAATACTTTATGCATATAACTTTTTAAAAATAATTTTAAAAATATAAATATAGAAACTCTGTTTTTGTGTTGGGCTGTGTATGTTTATATTTGTAAATAATTAAGTACATCTTGTTCATTATTAGTCATGATGTAGAGATGGTACATCGGTCAGTCGGTCCAGTCAGTGGGCAGGGTGAGAAGAGTCCTTGAGGCAGGCAGTGGGAGGTGGAGATGGTTGTAATGTCTGGCGGCTCAGTCCCAATGATCTTGCCAGCTGTTTTGATGACTCTCTGTATGGCTGCCTGTTCGGCCTTCGTAGAGCTGAAGAACCAGGCAGCTCCGGAGTATGTCAGCACACGCTCTATGGCACAGCTGTAAAAGTTGATCAGCAGCCTCTGTGGTAGATTTTCTCTTCTCAGTTTCCTGAGATAGAAGAGGCGTTGCTGGGCTTTCCCAATGACTGAAGCTTTGATGGTGTCCCAGGACAGCATCTCTGTCGCTGTAAGGTCGAGGAACTTAAAGCAGGTGAATCGCTCCTCCTCCTCACAGCTGACGTAGAGCGGGGGATGGTTGCACCGACACGACACGACACGACCTCCGGAAGTCCCAGTTATCACTTTCGTCTTCTTGATGTTCAGACTGAGGTTGTGATCAGTCCACCAGACTGCCGGGTTATCTACTTCCCTCCTGTAAGCAGACTCATGGTTGTTTGAGATGAGGCCAAGCGCTGTGGTGTCGTCTGCAAATTTAAAGATGTAGTTTGTTGGATAGGAGGGAGAACAGTCATGTGTGTAGAGCGTGTAGAGTATGCACTGATTATTGATGCTGTGCAGCAGCTTCTTAGAGGTTCATTAAATGTAGATTTAACGATGATTGATCCATTCAATAGTGATATATTCCTTGGAGAATTTGGCATTACAGAGAACAAATGCTTGAATGAATACATCAGGAACTACATACGAACTGTAGCTCTGCCCCCATCAAGATTCTTTTGGACCTCCCTTTTTGGTGACACCAATTGGTGGAAAACTTGGCTTGTTGGAGACAAGTTTTGTCTAAATAACGAGGTCAAAGATGTTTCATTATAAATTCTACATAGAAAATACCAAGCAAAAAAACAAACAAACAAGCAAGCAAAAAAAATAAAAAAATACAAATATTTAGAATTAATATTGAATATTACTGTACAGTCTGTGACAAGATGAAACATTATGTCACTTATTTTATCGCTGCTTTGGTTAGATGTACAGCATTTTATTAAAAGAAAAACTGAAAAAACATCCAGATCTATGAAAAGAACATATTTTGAACAACTTGTTTTGTTTCTAGGAAAAAATCTCATTCATAAGAAAGAATGGACAGACTCTAAACCAAACTTTTGACAGTTTTATTCATAAATAAAGCAACATGGCATCACTAAGAGGACTTTTAAATAGAAACAGTAAAACATCTTGTGTGTTCAACAAAATGAATATGACTCTATGATCCTCTTTATTTGATGTGTTTTACTTTATTTGAATTTTTCCCCTGGCGTGTCTTTTGTATACTGGATTAAAGTAATGTGGGACACTTTTTGAGTGGACTTCAAGGGGTACTTCCTGTGTGACTATTTTCCCGCCCCCACTGATGACATTATAACGTCAAAGTCGCATGATTTCTATTACATTACAGCCCTGCTAGAATTCAACACCAATCATGTTCACTTCACAGCATTACGTCTATCCTGATTGGACCTGGCGAATCACCCGCTCTGCTGCTTTCACCACCTTCACTGTGCCATCCGATGGTATCATCAGCCCACCATTTTTTTTCAGCACAAGAAGGTGGTGGTGGCTCTCATCGAATGACGTGGGTATGCCGTCTTTTACTTGGCAAGGCACACATCACAATAGAGCCTTCTCAGAACCTGCCAACAACAAATCCTGCAATGTACACCAGAGCATTGTCCACAAGACCACCAAAGTTCTTGGGAAGGTAGCTGTGGTCACACATGATGGCTGCAATGTTGGCAAATGGGTGATCTAGCTCTCCAGAGGACATCTCTACAGCAGACAGGGACACTGTGCCATCCTGTGCCGCCACGTTGCCTCGTCAACTTGGTGAGACACCACACCGGACCATCAGACGCCGGAAGATGCTCTGGAACTGGCCAGCAGATGGATTGTTGTTCCAGCCCTACCTGATGCTCTGATTGAATTAAAGAGAACCTCCAAGTGATCTCCGCTAAACCGGTAGGTGCAGACATACAGCTCAGGTATCATCAGCATCAAGGTGTCAACGTTGACCTCAAACCCTCAAGAAGAGCCTGAACATTTTTCTTCGCCCTACGCTCCCGGATCAAGCAATTCCTCTTCTCGTGCTCCAGACTCTCCACTCTAGCCAGAGCTTCATTTAGTCTGGCCTTTAGAGCATCGGGAGAAGCAGGCAAAGCATAATTGTGGTCCTAGTGGAAAGAGGGAGGAAAATATTGAGTGATGTTTATAACTCATCACTCACAGATGTAGCTGGCCCACATTCTTAATCTCATCCCTCAATCCCACTGCTGGCACCTTGGGTATGAGCGTTTTCATACAACTACAATTTGTTTTAATGTATGCTCGGGTGTATTTGAGTGTGTCTAAAATGAGTGGTATTATTATGATCAGGGCCTTGATGCTCTCATGTGTTTGAGAAATATTACATGCAAATACTTACAACATTAGACTGAGGTTCAGCTTCCTGGAAATGCCGAGGCAAGTCCACTGGCAGGCTCTCTTCAGCTTTCCTCGATGCTTGTGTGGTCATTGATGGTACTTGCTAAAATGTAAGAAACAGACATATGAATCACAGACACGAATGAATGAATTATTTAGCCAAATGGCACACATACCTTTTGTAAACGAGATGGGAAGTTAAAGACAGATGGTTTGACTCCATGTCTCAGCCGGACAGTCTGCCCTGTCCTGTCAAAATCATTTGCTTTAAAGTGCTCACTGCAGAGCAAGGACCTCTCACTTGCCACAAAACCTTTCCGTTTCACTGCCCGTTCCCATTGTCTCCTTAAACTGTTGTCTTTGGGAAACCTTAAAAATGTGAGAAAAGTAGCCAGAGATGTAAAAGAATTGTCTACAACATACAAGAAAAAAGAATCCTTCACATTAAGGTTAAGTACATAATACATACACATATTAAATACATCAAATATCTATCATTAATCTTCTAACTGGTCAATCACTGCAGTCTAAGGTCTGGTTATATTGTGTCCTGCCGGGGTTTATTTCACTATTTAACAACCTGCTCACTCGATATTATCCCTTACTTACACCTTACCTGTGAAAAGTGATTCCACTGGATCTGGTTTGTATGTTCCGCTCATTGGAACATCCATAAGCGGCACAAAAGTCCGGCATCTTTTTTTTTTAGTTTTGTCAGAAGATTGTCTGTTGAAAACATGAAGTAGAATTTGTATTTGGGTAGTGAAACCGGCATTTTTAAAATATCCAAGCATCCTGTGTCATAGCTACATGTGTGACGTTTTTAACAAATCAAACCGTTTGGTAATCGGTTGAGATTTCAGTGAATAATTCTACTTTGAGATTGTGGAGTACCTCTTAACTCTGTTAGCCCTGTACCAATATGGCGGCGCTTTAGGCATATGTCTAACCTACTTTTGTAAATAAAGTTCGGAGAGGGAGAAAAAAATCGACCATTTCCGGGACGATCTCACTTCCTCTACACATGCCAACATGGCGGCTTACTTCGGTGTTCAGTCCGCGGTGCTCCGCAGAGCGCTGCGAGCCTCCTTCAGCCCTCACAGCCGTTCACCTGTCGCTACTGTCGGCCTCAGGCTCGTCTGTAGCGCTGCAGCAGAAGAACACAAGCCGGTGATAGTAGAGTCTGCGGAGGAATACAAGTTCGTAGAGCGTCTCATCCCACCGTCACGGGTCCCCGCTCCGCCTCAGCACACCGGGCCAGCCCCGTCTGGCTGGAGCCCACCGCCAGCCTCCCCGCCTGCTCTGCCCTACATGATCCGCCGCTCCCGCATGCACAACATCCCCGTGTACACCGACATGACCAATGGGAACCGCACGACTACGCTGATACGGAAAGTAGAGGGGGACATTTGGGCTCTGGAGAAGAACGTGAAGCAGTACCTGAAGGAGCTGACGGGCAAAGAGCTGCCAACACAGGTCAATGAGGTCACCATGACCCTGAAGGTCAAAGGTCATTTTGATAAGGAGCTGAAGGAGTGGTTGACCAGTAAAGGATTCTAAACAACCCAACAGGACTGGTCCGGGTCAGAGAGCTGAACCATGAAAGAACTCGATGTCAATACTGTGTAAATGTGTCCTACAGCTCTGTTCTCACATTACAACCTGTGATGAACTACTGAACTCTTTTTGAAATCAGAGACGTGTTGAAGCTATGGGATCATAAGGTGTGAAATATGTAATAAATATGACATAATAGTTAAACCCACAGCTGGTTGTATGCTTATTGCTGTCTGAGCAGCTGTGAAATATACATATAGACATTTGTCCTCGTTTCTGCATTATAGGTGTATGTAAGTCATGTCCAAAAGTATACTCTACTCTATGTACACTCACTGGCCTCTTTATTAGAATAACCTGTACATTTGTGATGTTTATACATTTTCAGGTTTTGTTAACATTATTAGGAAGGTGACAGTTTTCCTTTGTTTATTACTGAGGTCATAGTGGATGATGGTGGTGTATCAGGGTGCATTATATCAAATGGTGTTTCTAATATTTTTCCCACTTCATTATGAGAGGGGCAAAATATTAGGAACACCATTCAATATAATTTACCACAGTACTCCACCACCACTTAGTACGACATCAGTAATAAACAAAGTAGAATTATCACCTATTATCACTTCCTAACAACTGAAAATGTATAAACTTAATAAATGTCAAATTTATAGCTAAATATAGCTATACTATTATTACTACTACAACAAAATGTAGTGTAGCAGACAGTTCAAAACTCAATAGATAGAAAAAAAAGAATGTCCCATTCAGTGAATCCACATTTAATTTTAAGTAATAAAAAGCAGCAGAGCCTCAGGAGAAAGCCTGAACCAGTGTTTATTGAAATTCTTTACTGATAATATAAAAGTAAATTTTCCCCTCGATTAAAAACTTAAAAATGATTAATTGACTATAAAAACATTGAGGATTATTAATCTATCAATGGACTAATTGATGCTGATCAGAAAATCAAGCAAAAGAATAAATTAGCAGACAAACCTGTTGAGAAAGTGACACAATATAAAAAAATGTATTTAGTAATATAATTGACACATTTGTTACTGTTAAACAAAGGAGCGAGTATGAAATAGTGATGATTGTGCAGATTACATCATTATTTTATGATCCGACATCACTTTGCAAAATATAATATCGTCAGTATGTTTATTGATATTTAGAGTGAGTGATGACAGAGGAAGGTCCAAACAGCCCCCAATCCTAGCTGGGGGGGGGGGGGGGGGGGGGGGGGGGGGGTCCACTCACACCATCATTTAGCAAAAGCTCCATGTTTGGGGAGATAAAAAAATATGCATTCATATATGCATGTATTATGAATGTGCCTTCATATGTGGTGCAGCTGGATCCAGTGCATATACGGTGTTAGTTTCCTCTATGACACAAAGACAGAGTGATGAGACCCCTCCTAGAATAATTACTGCAATACTAAGAGTGCTTTGTTCACTTCAGCAGTAACATTCAACTTGATGGTTGGAGGTTAAGTTGGTGTTGATGCTGGTGTTGCGTGTTGCGCTGTATGATGTCATCAGGGTTGAAGCCGGGTGAGAAAGTCTCCATATCTCCTGGTTAGTTTCTCCAACTGGTCCGCTGGGAAGATACATGAACGGCAATGTCACAAATCCTATATATGTGTGTGTGTGTGTGTGTGTGTGTGTGTGTGTGGGTGTGTGTGTGTGTTCACGTGAGAGAGAATATACACTTACGTAATGTGTGCTTGTCTTGTCCGCTCCAGTAGCGAGGCTGTGTTTGTAGATGCCTCACTTCCTCACTCATGGACAAAGATGCTTCTGATATTTCACTCAGCATTTCCAGCTCCTGATAAAAAAAGAACACGAGGCGTTAAGAGAATTTTTTTTTGGCATATGTCAGCACCTGTTTTTTTTTTTTTTTTTTTTTTTTTTTTTTTACATGTGTGTGACTTCTTACCGTATTGCAGGCCAGCAGCAGTCGGTGTACTCTCTGGAAGACGTCGGCCTCGCTGCTGAAGTTGGGCGGGTCTCTGTTGCAGTAAGCTCTCAGGTTTGTCTCGTAAACGCGTCCGAAAGTAGCCATCATCTGCTGGAGGTCGCGCGCCGCCACGTGCAATGCATTGGGAGGGAAGACTGCGGGACTCTGTGGCTCATTTGTCAGGAACTCACACTGTAGGTGAACGGAGGGGTAGACAGAGGAAGACACGGCACTTTCACATACAGCTCCAAACGACAACGAGTCATTTAACATGGATGCTAGAAGGTTGTATGATAGTTTAGTGATCATAGACCACATGGACAACATACCTGTGACTAGGGATGGGTAAAAATATCGATTCATCAATGCATTGCAATATATTTTTTCCCAATTCAATATCGATTCATTAAATCCTCTGAATCGATTCAAGCCCCTGGCCAGTGGGGGGCGCAGTGAGCAACACCTTTGTGTGATTGGCGTTGTACGGACGGAGGCTGCGCTCGACCAAACAACAACAACAACAACATGGCAACCGAAGCAAACTTGTTGACCGAGACAATAAATGAACGGGGATTAACGGAGAAAGTACCGGCAATTGTCATTATCAGACATCCCAACTGTCCCGGAAGTTCCGGAAGTCTCCTGCATATTGATAGCGTCTCCATGACGCCCGCAAATGAGACGTAATCTCCCAGAATCTGGAGTAAACGAGCAAGAGCGCGCACTAGAGAGCGACTGTGTGTGTGTGTGTTTGTGTGACTATAAACGCAGCGCGTGTGAGAGCAAAGCGTCCTTATAGCTCTGTGTTGTCGCTTATTGGCGCGATTTTCAGATGTTTTATTGCTCATAAATGTCATGAGTTATACCATGGCTGTTCATATGGGCATGAAAATAAATCATTATTTTAAAATTACCAACAGGTACTCTAATGAATTATTTGTGTATTTCTACTTATTACTGAATTGATATCGAAGCATTTAAATCAATATCGAATTGAATCGATATCGAAACGAATTGTGACCTAAAGAATCGAAATCCCCATAACCCTTAACAATACCCAGCCCTACCTGTGACTGTAGCTGCTCCAGTACTGACTGAGTAGACTGCAGGAGGGCAGCAACATCAGCACCCTCTTCTTGAGAGGTCTTCTGACAGGATGACGTGTTGCCCTTGCGTAAAGCCCTGTGAGGTAAGGAAAAAAACAGTGAGATAAATATATATAAAAGGTACTAGCGCTGCTGGCAAACTTAAAACATTCCCCCCAGACATGTTTTAAGATCTATATAAAGTATATATCTTGAAAAAATACCAGTTAAAATGAATAAAAACAAGACATATTTATTACAAATATTATTAGCAAATAGCAAAAAGCAAGTTGTGAAGTGAAGGGACACTCCCTCTGAGTGAGGGTATCTCAAAAGGACAGCTATGGACACGATGGACCCCCCCCAACCCCACCCCCACTCAATCAACTAGCCCATTTCCTTCCTATTTTTGTTTTGAATGACATCCAGCATTTCACCTGGCAGTAGATGACAGTGTCTGTTGTGTGTGTATTTGTGATTGTATAAAATGTAACTGTTAAAACGATATAAACTGAAAATGTAGTTCATTTTTAAAGTTTAACAGCTGGACACACAAGCAGATGTCTCCTGCTTCACTGTAAAGTCTGTTTGTTGCAGAAGTCATTTTTATAGTGGTGGAAATGTATCTTTAAAGGACCAGCGTGTAGAATTTAGTGGCATCTAGCAGTGAGGCTGCAGACATCCCAAAAAGGTCCTCTCTACAGTTTGTCTATTCTGGGCTACTGTAGAAACATGGCGGTGCAATATGGCAGCCTCTGTGGAAGAGGACCCGCTCCCTATGTAGATATAAAGGGCTCATTTTAAGGTAACAAAAACACCATTTTTATTTTTAGCTGATTAGACACTAATTAAAACATACTTATGATTATACTCAATTTCTACACACTTCACCTTTAAGCCCACATTTACTTATTTGATCAAAGTACAACTTCTACTAAGGTCATGAACTCTCACAGCTGAGAAAAGCTAACTTGTTGTGTGATAAAAGGCCGGATTTAAAAAACAACTATTAATTATAATGCGGGTCTGAAATTTAACAATTAACTTGTTACAATCCTTAAAATGGTATCTACTCCTCCCCTATCATTACAAATTCTGGAATATGCTTTTTTGTCCTTCTCAATTCAAAAGTTTAACTACTTTACAGAAGATGTCTCCTTCTTCAATGTCAAGTGTTTCCACATCACACTTGTGGAAGTTGAATACTGGACCAGGATTGGCTTCCAGACTAGATATGACGTCACAAATCCTTCTTGTAGGTGTTTTCAATGAGGACAGAAACGTCCCACTTTGAGCAGAGGAATGCAAAAAACAGCCTTTCTAGATAAAAACAGGGAGAGGGAACATCATGTGTGTAGTAGGGTTATTAAAAGAGTGAACACATACTTGATGTTTGCAGGCCAGGGGTCAAATGTAGGTCTGAGCATTTGTGTGAGGTGAGGCAGATTGTCGGTAGCGAACAGCTCGTTCAGCAGCGCTTCGGTATCCACATTGTGAGCGGCAGACGTCTGGCAGCCCGGAACTAGAGTTAGAAGCTGCTCCAGGAACTGGAGCTGCCGGCGAGCACTCGCATCACCCTGGATGAACCGAGTCAGAAAAATACAAAGACAAAATGAAGTATGTTTTCTGGTTATTGTGTCTGTGAAGCTCTGACAAAACTCAACTTTAGCCTGGAGATTATTGGATGAGGATAAAATGTTTGTCACTAGGATCATTTCCAGAAGTGCTTCATTGTTGTATTATGAGCTGCTGTGAAGTGCTTTGGTGTCTGCATTCAAACTCACTGATCCATTACTCAAACTGGATTACATGAATTGTCTCAGCACTACCTGAAAGAACATGACCCCCACCAGCACTGCCCCCTTTTTTATTCCCCCAACAGAGGGCTGCTGTCACTATGAATGTCCACTAAAACAGACAACATATATACAAGAGATCAAGTAGATTTTTTCAGCTAATACTGATTTTTCTTTACATAAACAGACAACACACAAACATTTTTAATAAGGCTCTCTTAAATTTGGTAATTAGAGAGAACCACTGATTTGACTGACCAGAGCAATCCAGCTATAGGTTTAAAAAGCCTTAAATGACCTCAAAAACATCCTTTGTATTTCTGAATGTATTTCTTGTTAACTACAGTCCCATGTTTGCTGATATTACTATATCTGCTATACTCTAATGTCAGCGTATATATAGCCTTGATTGTCTTTTCTGTCCAACTAATACATATCAGTAACATCTATAAGAGTTTTATGTATCCTCTCACCCTGATCAGGTCCAGGTCGTCGGCTTTGCACAGAATCAGCTCTTGTCCAAGCATGGCCATCTCTGTAAAAAAAAAAACCCAGACCACAGCAGTATAATGAGTTACTTTCACACTATCCTCCACAAGGCTTCTATCAAAATACATCCACAATTGTTAACCATAAACTGTATAGAAAGGTAATCCCCTGAAAACAAACAAAACAACATGTTACCTTTAGTCAGCATATCTGGATCTTTGGATCTTGCCGTGGAGCTGGCAAAGTTTGGGTTGATGCTGTAAAGGTAGAAGCAATGGTTATTTTATGTACAGTTACCACCTGGTTTAGATGGGTGCTTTGCTTTTTAGAGCCTTTTTTTTGTTAACCTGCTGCAGATCCATGCCAGTATGTCTGTCCGGTGCTGAGAGGGAGTGCACAGCAGCTGCAGCATGGTGTCTGTCTCGTGTAGATGCAGACCTTCCACCAAGGGACAAGACCCAGCCTGGACAGATTAATATAGACAAGATATTCAATTTAAAGACGATTTTAAATTAACAGTAATATACTAGGTGTTTTAATGTTAAGTGATGGAGGACAAAATCCAGTGTCTCCACACAGTCATTTAAAAGTAGATGATCAGCTTCTATTCAGCTTAAGCAGTCTGAGTTAGTCATATCAAGTGATATCTGATACATTTACAGTCTTTTTAGCATCAAATTCCCTCTTAGTGTTTCTCTGTTGAGCTGTGGTGGAAGTATAGTAACAAAAAGACTTTGGCACTAAAAACACTGTATCGTTGAAACATAGAAGACTTGATTTGACTCATTTGGACGACTGAAGCTTCATACTAGCTTCAGATCAACTTTTTAAAAAACATGTTTACACAGATGGAGGACTGTGGATTTAGTCCTCATCACTGCATTATGAAGGGGTCTTCTAATGGTCAGTATGAACAGGACGAATGACTACAGCTAGAAAAACATGGTTCAATGTTCATTTGAACTCCTGACAGACTTAAAAAACTGCCAACCTGTCCTTTAAGAGACTGTAAGGTGGAAGTATCATTTAAAAGACAAAAAGCAAGAAACCACTAAATGATAAGACACCCTCACTATGTTGTTTACACAACATCGACGGAAGCTAACACTTAACTTGGCAAACAACTAAATCTCACCACTGGCTCCACACAGACAAAGTAGCCTAATGTCATCTGTGTAAAATCATTTCGACATGAATTAAACTTTTTTTGTTTGTTTTTTTACCTGTAAAGCATTATAAACGCGTTGTGCGAGTTGTTTTTCTGTCAAAACACCCGCCATTTTTGTAGCCGGCCAAATGCAGCGATACTTCTTCTTCTTTGGTATATTTAACGGCAACATTCATCCTCAGTGTTGCATTACTGCCACCTTCTGGACATAGTTAGCTCCTGTAGTGTCTGGTTGGTTAGATTTCCTATCAATCCTGTTCTCCTACTTTCTAACTAGTCCTCTCTCCACACCCTCCAATTTGCCCTTTAAACCTGCTCCTGTTATTCCCGATATTCTCATTCTCTCCATCATTTCCTTTCTTTCTGATGTATATTTTCTGCTGTTAACAAGTAGCCTACGTGTTCCACTGTTTCTGGTCCCTGACCATGCACACAAAGTCCAGTTGGGATGCTTCCCAATAGTGTGAAGAGTCGCGTCTAAGTTTATTTCCTGGTCTGGTCATCCTCTCTTTTCTGTTTCCTCCCCTATTTCTCCTAAAATCCACTCTATTTTGTAAATTTTATAGTTTGTTATTGCATTGTCTTTTTACTTACTGCTGCCATAAAATTACATGACATTGATTGTTTTTGTTGTTGTTGTTTGTTAATGCTCTTTCTTATGTCCAAGTCCAATGTGAAATGTCAACAAATAAGTCTGGATAAAGTTGAAATAACTAAATAGCCGGGGTAGTGTAGGAGCTGTCTGATTCCAGCAGGTGGCAGTAATAAAACCACATGGGTGCCATATGACGGTAAACATCAGAGAAGAGGAAGAAGAGGAAGGCGGTGGGTCTATTCCGGATGAGATACAATCGCTAGCTCTTGCGTAGCAGCATAAAGCTATTTCATGCTTTGCTGAGGAGAGTGACTGCCATACGACATCAGTTACTATACGTTTTAGTTCTTTATGTGTTCAAATTGCCACCGTAAGTCTAACGTACTCCTCCGCTGTTAAAATGAAGAAAAAAAGCTCGGAGAAGAAGCGCCATGTGGTTGCCTGGGTCAACAAAGCTGAGTGGGATCAGGTGTTGGAGTATCTTTACTCCCAGGACCCTGGTTTACAGAGGTATGCTCTACAGAGGATCTCAGCATGGAAGGGGAGGTATGCCAGTAGCACGCCTGTAGCAGTGGAGTGCACAGCGGACTTGGTGAGGTGCCAGGCTCTGGACAGGTCTGGAGAGATGGCCGGAGCTGACCTGGTTCTGCTGTATGGGATGGCCCTGGTGAGGTTTGTGAACCTGATCACTGAACGGCAACAAGGGAAGATTGCTAGACCGCTGCGACGCCTGGCTGGGAACTTAAACATCCCAGAGTGGGTTGTAGACCTGAGGCACGATTTCACACATCGGAAGCTCCCTACTTTGAAATGGTGTCGAAAGGGGTGTAAGGTGGTTTTGGAGTGGCTCCAGCAGGAATACTGGTCCAGACAGCTGGGTGGAGGTTCTAATGAGGACTGGGAGTCGCAGTCAGATGGAGAGGATGAAGAAGATCTGAAACTGAAAGACGATGAGCTCATTGCCAGGCAAAAAGAAATGGAAACCTACAAGAACGTAAGAGAACTTCTGATATCTTATGAGAAGGAGAAGTTCCAGGCTTTTGACAAGCTTCCTGGATGCAAAGATAAGAGCTTGTGGCCTGCCCCCTTTGCAGAAATGAGCTGGATCCTTGGTGAGATCAAGCAGTTATCTGTGGAGTCCAGTGATTTTCTGGTTGACGTGCTTTTAGAAGACGGATTTCTCATTCCGACTGTTGAACAACTGCAAACATTAGGCTGCGACATGTCTGATAATGCCAGTCCCAGGCTCCCCCAGACGTTCCTGCGTTTTTGGCTGCCCCTGCTGAAGATGCTCAACTCGCCGTCCTTCATCCACCTCCTTCTAGAGAAGCTCTTCGTTGAACTGAAGCTTCTCTCCAAAGAGGAGAATAATCACAGAGCTTTCTACATTTCTGCTTGGATTTCAGAGATCCTCTTCTGTAACAGCAACAAATTTGAGTACCACTTTGAAACAAAGGCGCAGAGGAAAGCCAGGATGAAGGACAGGATTTTTGTGAACCGAATCCAGCTGAGGTGGCAGCAGCTGCTCTCCGCATGTCTGGAAGCTCCCTGTTTCAGCACGCCTCACATGCTCCAGTTAATCCTGGACGACATGGAGCATCCGCTGCCTCTGGAGACTCGGCAGAGGCTGGTCCAGCTCTGCTCCATCTACACGCAGACGGAATATTCAGAAGGTGATCCATCCTCAGAGCAGAAGCAACAGCCTATATACACGCTGGAGAGTTTGCACGAGAAGCTGCAGCGTTCGAGGCGCTACAGTCATTTGTCTCTGGCTGAACCGGACAGAGGGAAGTCCACCCAGGAGCACAGGTGGTCAGATGTTCAGGCTGAAAAAGCAAAGCTGCTCAGAGGTTCTCCGTGGCAGGTGTGCGCCGATAAAGTATTATGGAAGAATTATCCTCTTGGTAAAGTCCCAGGACAGTCAGATGACCCTTCGTGCCTCATGGTGGGCAACTACTCAACAATGACTGTCTTTGACCAGCCGATGGAGATGGAGACCACCGCGCCACACAGTGTCCCAGGAGCCTTGGCATCTGTGAAAACAGCCGGTGGTCTCGTTTGGAACCACAATGATGTCGGCAAACTGAAATCTGGACTGCAACTTTTCTGAGTGGTGTTGTAATGCTGTGAAATATAGAAGCCTGTAGATTCTGGCACATTGTTAAACTTGTGCTTTCTGTTGCTTTGACATTCGGGGGGGGGGGGGGGGGGTCAAAATACATTAACTACAGTACTGAACAGCTTGTTGTTTAAGAGTTGCTTTTCTTTGTTTTACATCATTAAGGGTTGGTAGAAATAATAATAATTGGTTATCAATCTGCTGATTATTTTCTGGATAATTGATATTTCAATAATACTGAAAAATGCTGATTTTAACTTCATGAAATCCCAAGGTGCTCTCTTAAACGCCCCATTTTTTTGACTAATAAAAGAGCTGCAGATACATTTTCTTTCAATTGAGCTCTAATATCATAGTCCATTTAAACTTTTGGAATTTTCTGACATTTTATTGACAAAATGATAAATCAGTAAATTGAGAAAAATAATCGGCATATTAATTTATTTTGAAAGCTGCTGCTGTCTGCAGTGGCAGACAATATGTGGCAAAGGCAGAACTGACACTATAGTGCAGAAATTATTTTTTTTGTAAGGCAAGAATATGAGGTACATCTGGAATATGCATTCATTATGATGGTGTATTGAAAGCACAGTGGGGTTCTCTTTTTTATTATTATAACTTTCATGTAAGTTCCCTTTCATGGTTAACACAGTTGTCAGTCTCTGTGGAGAGTTTGGGGAGTCTTTTAGTTGTAACATCTGACAAGTGAGGTATTGTAATGGCAACAGCACAAGGTGGTTTTGTGTAACACGTTTTCTTGCACGCACTTCTGTTCAATAAAACACTTTCTCACTAAAGGAATATGATGGTGTTCTTTTAGAGGGTAACATTTCTGCCATGTAGTAGTATAGTACGTTTTCATCCGCAGTCCCCTTCAGTAGGTCAATATTGAAACATAAAACAGTACAATAACAAACAGTACAAAGCAAAAAGACACAAACACATCACATACAATCACAAGGGCATTCAGACTGACAGCAGCAGTACATTCAAATTAACAGGTGATTTCTTTACTTACCAAACCAATTATGTTTGTCACTGTTTGTTTTGCACATTTCTGAAGAAATGTATCTTGTGATCCAGATCCAAGACTTCTTCTGAATGCTAAAATAACGTATATATTTGAAGTTATTGGCTATATATCTGAAGAGTACGGTTTAGACCTGCTCTATGTGTAAAGTGCCTTGAGATGACTTTGTTGTGATTTGGTGCTATACAAATAAAGATTGATTGATTGATTGATTGATTGATATTTATTAGGGCTGTTCATTAGACATAGTCAGTAACTCTTTCAATGGGGACCCAACCAGCTGAGTAAAACCAGAATTAGACAACATTTAATGACAACACAAAACAAAAGATACAAGAATAAATGACAATTTAACTATTTAATGATTTTTTTTGCATATTTTCACAATGACATGAAAAATATAAAAAGCTTCTGCGTCAGACTGAATACATTGTAAAAGTAATGTCATGAATACAATCAACATACAGTAATAATAGATAGATACATGGATACTTTATTGATCCTTAACAGGACATTGCTTGGTTTACATCAGCTACATCCACACTCAACATCACATACAAACATATATCTGTCTATCCAATGGAGAAAAATAAAAAAAACCTATTACTAAAAATACCCAAAAGTTGTACTAATAAAACATATGTATGTAATAAATAATAATAAAATACTCTGTGTGCAAAAAAGTGACAGTAAAAGAGTACTGCATTATCAAAAAACATCTCAAAGATACAGTATAAATGCTTTATGAAGTTTATGGTTTGTCATGTTGAGGTTTTAATCTGTGCTGTTTACTGACTGGCTGCATTATTTTGAAATGGACTCCATTGAGTAAACAGCAGTGAGGATTTTATTTTGAATGATTTATCTGGAAGTTTCTTGGTGCTAGAGTGGCTGACATGATAGTGATTTTACACTAGGTGAAGCATGGGGAATAAATTGTAGTTTAGAAAGAGAGAGAGACAGAGGAAGATTGTCTGATCCTCACCCCGGAGCAGAAGGTGGCGGTAATGTTCCAGCTGGATGTCAGCAGGACGATAAGAAGAAGAAGACGAGAAAGAAGCGTCTCGGTGGGTGGACTACGGTTTGCACTTCAGCTGGTTGACTTCTTCGTCGTCCTCTTTTCTTCAAGCTGAGGCAGTTTGGGAAGTGTCCGATAACCAGCACATTCCATTGGAAGTACTGTATCGTAGTACTCATCACTGCATTTGTTTTGTTTTGTTTTTCAAACTGGACGGTAAGTTGTTTAAGGAGCGTCGTTGTTAAAACATGCTGCGTCATGTCGCTTAGCGCCTCATGTTAGCTTCACTTAGCTGCTAGCTAACGAAAACTGCGCGGGAATTTGTTGTTTTTCTTTAACTAGTTGACAACTTGCTACTAAATACGCAAGACAATATCACATTTGTATTGATAGTAGCTGTTTATTTTACTGTTTAAGTTACCGACATTAAATAGACCTTGGCATGGGACACGATAATTATGAGGGGAATTGGGCCTTTGTGTGCAAGATAAACGTAGAGCGCTTAACGTAACGTTATTAAAGAGCGTTTGCGTTCTTTGCAGGTTGAATTATTACCTCTGCACTAGAAACAACACAACTAAAAACTGATTTATAGTGAGGCTTATGTCTGTCATGGGGAATTCGTTGGAAAGCATTGTGTTAGGCTATCGTTGGTGCTATTGCTATCAAGTTGCGGCCTCGCTTAAGTGTGGACCAAACGTCTTACCTACGTTTAGCCGACATACACTTCCGCTGGGAGAGAGGTGACATAACCCAAAACGATTTAATCATCAATCCAAACGCCTTATGTGTAATGTAGAACACTAGGGACGATTCTAGGATCAGACCTTTAGGGGGGGCTCAGCTGCTATAATGAGAATGTGACATACAATGCCCTGCAAGTGTTCCAACCCCCTGTTAAACTACTCATTTCACTGAATACCCGAAATTCCAACAAGACATAATAATAATAATAATAATAATAATACATAGTAGAGTGGTCTACTATAATGTATAATAATAATGGTTCAGAATAAACAATCACAGATTTCTACAGAGAGGACTCTAAGATAATTAATGAACCCTGAGAGAAAGATTATATATTAATGACAGAACTATCCAAAGTACATTAAACCTGTTAAAATAAAACCATTTGAACCTGTAGCATAAGTCTTTGTTCCATCTCTAACAGACAGGCTTGCAAAATAATTAAAGTTGTATAAAATAATTTTTGGGGAAAAATACAATAATTTCTTTTTAGGGGTGCTGAGATCAAATTTAGTGGTGCATGAGCACCCCTAAAAAGGGTCTGAAATCACTACTATTGCACACTGAATATAATGAAGTAATATTTGAAGGTAATCTACATGCCAGCATGCAAGGTCATGCCAACTTTAGTGAATACAATGTTACATAACTTTTAACATAAATGTTTTGTAGGCAAAAAAAGACAACCACAAGTTAGCACTGAAGCTACATTGAGATATAGATTCATCCAACGTAAAAGGCTTAAAGTCTTGTTTATTTCTAGTGGCCAAGTTACTTTATGTAATGCAGGACAGCCCTCACATCTGATTTAATAGCCTTTATCGAGTTACAGTGACTAAAATCATAGCTTATTGTATATCAGTGTACAGTAAATTGCTGCAGCATCATATGCTAACAGTGTATTCTCTTTGTTCTCTCAGGTGAGGACTCCATATCCTCTACACAACGTCCTTGTGACCCTCTTAAACAAACCACAATGATCACCAGAAGAAGAGGCCGTGCTCTCAACAACTCCGATGTGCAGCCCCTGCAGGTTGAAGTGGTAGACGCAGTAGAAACCATAGAAGATCTCCCGAGTTCATCAGAGGGGTTCCTAACTGATGACATTGACACTGCAGGAATAGAGCTAGATGACCTATTTGGAGTTGAAGACATAAAATGGACACTTGAAAGAGATGCAGCCTCCTCGCTCTTCGATATGGAGTTGGCGGACCTTGGTGTGTACAGTGCCCAATGTGAAGATTCTGGGGCCGAAGCTTCATCAGCCTCATCTCCAGAGAGAATGTCGTCAGACGTGAAGATCAAAAACAAACAAAACCAATCACGTCAAATGATCAACAAAAACGCCATCGCTGCCAGATTGAATCGTCTCAAGAAGAAGGAGTATGTCACCAGCCTGGAGAAGAAAGTTGGCGTCATATCGGTGGAAAACAACATTCTCAAACAGGAAAATTCTCAGCTGACCAAGAGAGTGCAAGAGCTTGAAGATGAGACCAGGTACCTAAGGGCTGTGCTGGCCAATGAGAGCATGTTAGCCCAGCTCTTGTCAAGGCTGAGCGGTGTGAATGGGATGAAATTATCTTCCTCGCTTTTCCAGGGGCCTGATCCGAATGACCATGACTATGCTTTGCCAAGGAAGCGTGTGAAAGTGGAAGAGAAGGAGACATCTGGCGGCGTGTGTCTGCATGTGGACAGAAACCACGTCTCAGTGGAGTTCTGCACTAAGTGTGCAGAGAGTGCAAGCACATCACTCAAAATGTAGGGTCAAGTACTTCTCTCTGTTTTCCGATATTGAGACTGAACCACTTGAGGGTGGAAGAACGCTGTTGAACTAGTTAAGATTACCTGAGAACTGCTGAATGTGCATGTTTTTTTTGTGTAATGGTTTGAGTACACGTTACTGCTAAACCTTGTCGACAGTTTCTTCTAGGTAATGGTTGATCTACCATGCGGGATGAGTGGCTTTCTGAACACCTTTACCTGCTTGACTCCATGGTAAGGATCAGACAAGAAAAGATTTGTTTTTGTTTTGTTTTGTGTTTAACTGGCTTGAGGCGTTCAGCAGTGACCTTTTCAGTACTTGTATTTTTATTCACAAAGTTCTTTTCCTAGTTAGTGGATTTTGAGTACTTTTATTCTTTTTGGTTGAGTTATTCCTCTAAGAAATTATTTGATATCAACTTGTAAGTAAGAGTAAAGTTAAATGCAATGGCATAAAAATGTTACAATGAAGGTGAAGGTCCACAAAGAGTGATCTCGAATCAGCTTTCAAATTGGAAACTCAATAATAGTAAAAGAAAAGAGAAAAAAAAGTGCATATACTTTGTTTTGGTATGAATTGATCTCTTTGTGAACCAGCACCATTGTACAAAGAATACTTTCATTTAGCGCCACCTATTTTTCTTTATGCTAAAGTGGATTCTGCTGGTGGAAGGGGAAGAGGCTGGACAAGCTGCTGCCAACGTGGCCTGCTATTTTTTTAAAGGTAGTATCGGTAACAAACGGTATACGTGATTCCATTTTACCAATACTCCACATCTATACATCCTGTCAGCACAGCTCATGCAGCATATTGTTTGGGGGCTGATTACAGCTGCTCCATTACTCTGAGTAATGCTATACGTTGTAGAATTATGTCTTGTATATATTGAAAAATTGGAATGTATGCACTAAATACATTCTGAATGAGTGGTGAAATTGCCATTTTGTCCAAGTGTAATGTACATGTATATATAATTTTGAATACATATTGTTTGAGATAAATGACGAAATGACAAATAAATATTTTCATTATGTTTCAGTTACAAATATTTACTCTGTCTTGTTCTGTACTGTTGATATTAATGCATCTCTTCTTCTCTTTCTAAACAGCAAGCTCTCTGCCGATAAAGGTGTTACTTTTCCTCAACATTTGGGTCAAGTCTGGTAAAGGTTGTCAAAACAAAAGACCTCATTTGATGGAAGTACAAAGCACACAGTGTCCACCTGTCCATGTTTTAACCCATTTACTTCAAGTCACAAATACTTCACATTCATATTCAAGCTATTTTTTAAAATTGCTTTAAAAATCAGAGTGTATAGACAAACCGCTTGTTTTAAAGTGGTAACCAGCCCAGTGAATAACACGCTCTTTATGTTTTTGTCATAGTTATCCTTATGCGCCAATGCAGTTACTCTCTACTGCACTCATTTCATGTATTACACAGATGTGGAAGCAGTATAGATCTTCCCATCAAAGACAAAGCAAATAAGCATATTTTACAGATTATTGAAGTGTTCCTTTAATAGCACAACAACAACTTTACAATGGCTCTCCGTATCAATTTGTTTAAGATTGGCTATGATGTAAGAATCATAGCACATCTTTTCTTTATCCATGCAGACCTTGAGAGCTGAACATTTACAGTAATTGAACTAATTGTAGCACTGGTAAAAACATGAAATAACACTGCAAATGTAAGAATCAAGGCAAATAATTGTTTTTAAAAAAACAATTTATGAAGACACATTTTAAAAACATTTAACATTGATAACCATTGGAATTAGAGAATATTATACATAGTCCTAACATTGTTTGGATCTTTAGTTACTGCATAAATAACGCAGTATGGGAACAAGGTACTGGATGTTAAAATCAGGTTTCCATCCTCAGTTTATGTTCATGATATAATTTTAGACGCACGACAGTTTATTTACACATTTATAAAGGAGATAGAAGTTCAGGCAGTTTTAGTTGGCTAACTCATGTTTCAGAGCTTCCTGTCATTATTTAGCCCCCCCCCCCCAAGACTTCAGAGGAACCTCTTTCCAACTGCACTACTACACTATGACAAATATAAAGTACATGCTGTCCTCTGATTACCTCACTTCCTGTTTAGTTTTAAATTTCATTGACTTCCATACAGCAGAAATGCATTCAGAACAAATCCTGTTTTTGTTAGCTTGTGTGACTTGTAGCATGTGGGCTAAAACCTGAACAATAAAAGCTCTGAGATGCAGAATGTCATCATCTACATGAAAGATTAGGAAAAAAACCATGAATTGTCAGAAGCTACCAAAAACATATGTTAGACAATGTAAATGTAACAGTCGCTGTAATGACAGATTATAAATGGCCTCTTTGCATTAACTGTGAAGTTGACAGATGATGTGTGGATGGTAGGTGTCATTGGAATAATATTAGAATAAGGAAATCCTAAATCCCAGTTTCTTGTGTTTAAATTACTGCGAGACAAAATTGACAATTTTGTTTTTTGAAAGAAATATATATGACGTCCCCATGGCTCAGCTTGTTTTCAGCTCCTCAGGTGTTTGGAAGAACAGTTAAGGAAGAGTGCCATTATGGAGAAAAATGTTTATTTTAACCAAATACCCAAGTACCTCCAACCCTCTTTGTGCTCCTTCCTCTGCCCCCCAGATTAATGGACACATTGGCAAGGCAACAACCTAAAGAAAAATATGTAGAATACAGAGCTATGTGTCAGTTATAGAGTAACTTCTATGAGATGTTTAGGTTCATTGTGGATTGATATATTTAATAAAATAGAAGTGTTTCTGTACTGTGAGAAAAGGCTTTCTATGTTAATTGACAACAGCCTCTCTCCACTTTGTAAGCCCTACTCCAACATTCAATGACTGCTGGAGACAGGAGACTGTCATGTCCTCACAGATAGCTGATCTGATGACTTCCCTGTCCTGTCTGTGCACAAGCGTGAACCCCCCCTGCTGATTGGCTGGAGTAGTGTTTTGTGGTGCATGCTGAGCCAGTGTGTTTACATATCTATTTACAGAACCAGTCCCATGAATGTATACTGTTCTTAGTGCACATACAGAAGGGACAGCCAGCACACCATGAGAGGATATTCACTGAATTTGACAAAAAGTATTTTGGCTTGACTGAAAAAAGTTTAGTTTCAATGTATGATTTAAGCTGCAGGAGTCACCTGACAGAATTGTGTGTTTTGCTGAAGCAAGTAGGTGCTGAACACAGAGGGGTCAGAGTTCACCTCCAGCATTTATACATGGGATGTTATTTATTGATGCTTGGCTTGGTGCAGAAATGATTCCCATTTGCAGGTCTAGGCAGAGAGCGCTGCATCATTTTCAACTACATAAAGTTTTGACACTTCCTGACAAGGTGTCAGTCTAAAAGTTGTGCTACAATCAGTCAACAGTGCACACATGTCCTAAGTAATATTTTTGATATTTCACTGTAGGAAAAGTACAAGTGCAAGAAATAAAATTGGATGCTGAATTCCAGTCAGCTGATCTGATATCAGGGTACTGGGCCTGTAACTGTATGATGGACATGTCTGTATAAACAAAGTAAGTGTTAAACATACAAACACACAACTTCATGCAATGACCTCAATAAAGCCTACCTGTTAATGATGGTTGTATGTTTGTTCACATACAGAAACGCCCCCACAATGTCAAACATCTATATTTAAAATTGAATTCTTATGCATAGAAATGAGCATATTCATGGGTTTAAGCACACAACTACATACACATTGTTGATAGAGGATGCCCTTGGTACTGTGCATATTGATCACTGGAGTAATTGAGTTAAGATGTCTACTGTGAACGGCACTGAAAGGTTATATACTTACAAAATACACTTTACACACAAAAGTTACATCCACATTACTTTGTTGCTCAGCACATCTGCTGTATTTAATTGTAATTGACAATCATGGGATGAGATCAATTTTGGGGCTGCATCTATAAACCAACTGACATTTATCATGACAGGTGGAACTATTATATTAATAAAGGTTGCATTCAATTCAGGTGTGCCATTGAACATCATGAACATGAAAACATCACAGCCATAATCAGTGTTATTAGATACACAGGTTCCACAATGAGAGTTCGGTAAATAGAAAGAATGCACTATACATTTGGTTATAAAGCCATAACTAATGTTTTTCATAACGTGTTGACACGTCAAATCAGAAAAGGCACAGGTGTAACTAATCACGCGAACGATGCTACACTAAGCAGGATAATGCAGAGGGGTTGGGGAAGCTTTTAGTCTTATTCTGCAAAGAGATAGAAAACAGCATATTACAATTAATTAATACTAATGCATCAATCTGTAAGCAGCATGTTACTGTTGTAAGAGGTCAAGGTGGCAAGTTCACGTTTAGCCGACCAATATTGAGTGTGTTCACTGTAGATCATTTTAATCCAGCTGCTGGAAACAGCTGCTCAGCGGCAACAGACGCACAAATTACATGAACGAGTACAGTCTAGACCTGCTCTATATGTAAAGTGCCTTTTGTTATGATTCGGCGCTGTATAAATAAAACTGATGGATCGACTGAAATACTGTCTCCCCGATTTTAGCAGTTTATTTACTGCCATCTCTAAAAGATATTCATTCAGCACACTGTCACAGTGAACAGATCTGCGCACGCTGTGACTTTATTCTAGCTCGGAAGGCATGGAGGTGCGTTTGTTTTAGTTTGTGCGGCCCGTACGGGCGGTCACCAAACACACCTGTACCTCAATCTCATTAATAAGTAGAAGGCTCCACCTGGACGCACAGCCGCGTACTGCACGCACACTCGTCCTCTGCATTCTCTGTTAATATGTTTTTAATCGGTTTAATTATTAACGGTAACTAACCGATTATTGATTCATTATAACAATGACATCTCTATTTTATACCATATGTTTTCTTTACTAGTCAGCCCAGTTTGCAACATAAACAAGCCTATGTGACATTTCTTAAAAACCTAAATATGGGTGGATGTGTGTTAGGCACCACAGTTGAATGGGGACAAAATAAAGTTATTCAATCAGAATGAAACTTATTAATACATACCCACATACAATATAGCCTATTTCAGAATTATAACCTTTTTTGTTATGAAATTATGAAAATTAGTCAAACTCATTAAATAAGTAAGATTTTTTACAAATTGCAGGTGGGGAGTTCGATTTAGGTGCAACCTTTAAAAAAGCTTAAAATATATTTTTTGCATTAATCCAGGTGTGTCTCTCTCTCTCTCTCTCTCTCTCTACAAAAATATAACATAAGCTCTGTTTTACATTTGATAGTGTTTTTATTTTATTTGATGAACTTTACTGTATAGTGTATGCCATGCACTTAAAACAATCTTGGACCCAGGTCTGTTCTCTTGACTGTGTGCCCTCTGACCTGATGTCCTTCTTACGTTACTATTGTAGCAGTAAGATTACATTAATTCTAGGGTGATTTTTTCCCCCTTTTATCCTCATGCTAAAATTAACTGTAAATCCACATTTTAAAGCTGATATTTAAAAATGTTCTTCCTG
The DNA here is from genome assembly GCF_963691925.1 of Scomber scombrus. Lineage (NCBI taxonomy): Eukaryota > Metazoa > Chordata > Actinopteri > Scombriformes > Scombridae > Scomber > Scomber scombrus. The sequence goes on from NC_084979.1 coordinate 3,344,565, forward strand.
GTTTGGCATGCCTTTGGACCTCCCTGGTAAGTTCACAAGTTGTCATCTTTTTCACCCATGATGAGTTTACACCCCTGTAGAATACCAAAAGATCTGTCTGCGCATACATTTGTCAAACACTCACAGATCCTTAAAAACTAAGTAACGACATGCAGGCGAGACATAGATATTAACTTCAATGCCAAAATATTGGGCTCAGGCTGAGCTACCTGTGGGTTGAACTTCTTGCTCTATCTTACCAAGCCAGTCTGGAAGTGAAACACCTGAATGGAATCGATTGATTGACACCTGAATGGAAGCAATTTTGAATGTTAATAATTATACCTGTATTTCACAAATCATAACATCTGCTATGAAAAGGCTCTGTTAGAAAAAGGCACCTTCACCATGACAGCTGTGTTGGTTGGGGCCCACCTTTCTTGTGGTAAAGTGATGTGCACCTGAAGATTTATCATTGTTAAGAATGAGCAAAACTACATTTGTGTGAAGCTGGAAAATATACATTCTTATTACAATGAGAAGTGGGCTCAATATGTTATGTTATGTATGTATATGTATGCTCAGTAAAAAACTATTACTATTACTTATCAAATGTAAACATGGTCAAGACTAGATTAATACTGCCATTGCCCCTGTAATGCTATAATTTAGATTTTATTCTGATTGGATAACGCTGCTGTCAGGTGGAAACCTTGTAACTCCATATTTAGTTTTAGACATATAAGATTTCTGACAGTGACCATAATTATCTACATAAAGAGAAAGAGTCGAGCCTTGTGTCGTTTCGCTGTGAAGTCTGACGATAGAAAAGTGCACATATTTTCTTTTTGCCCAGATTGCCCGTATGGTAAATCCAGCCATGAGTACGTTCTTGTATCAGTGTGAACAAACAACACAGTACCACACAGACTTTGTCAAAGTTATTATTGTAGAATACTTTGATGTATTTTTTCTTTCATACAGACAAAAGGTGTTGGACTTAATTCCCATTAAATTCTCTTAGATTTCCATACAGATTTAGTCTACAGTATACAGGTGTGTTCTTTCTCATATATATTTATTCGCTTAAATAACAGGCAGGTAACTCTTTAATATATTCAATAGTCTTTATGTTTAGGTTTTTTTTTTTTTTTTTTTGGTCTTTTTTTCATCATTTCAGCACAGTTAAGGCTGCATTTTCTGTCTGCAGAACAGCACTGCATTGTGCCAGAAGGGTGACCATTCCGCACACAATATTTACAACAGTATGTATAATGAATAATGTAAAACCTTAAATGTCTTCCCATTGTAACATGGCAGTAAATACTTGTAGCAGATCTAAAAGAGCAGCCTAAACAATGCACGCCATGGATGCATTGCACTTCTGCAGTCTGTAGCTCTGCATCACCCTCCGGTTCTCCATCCTCCCCGGGTTCCCCACTTTGTCCAGTCCTGTAGATCATAATGAGGTACATTTGTATCTCCTGTTCCCTATTTACAGAGTGGTGTCTCTGGTCTTAAGAGACTATAAGCATCTCTATACCTCTGCACGCTTCAAGGGCTGTTCAATGGACAGAAAACACAGCCCTCAGAATATGCTCAGGAGAATGTGCAACTGTCTTTTTCCCATCAGTGGGAGCACTGGTGGAGAAAATCAATAATAATCATAATAATAATAATATACAAGCGCTTCCATTTTGTTGTTCCTCTCTTTACAAAAAGCAATAGGATTAAAAGAAAGAAACATAAAAAAAGTGTAACAGGAACATAGTACCTGTAAATCAAAGATGCACATGTGCACGTTTGGGGCAATCTGTACAGTAGTGGTGCAGTTGTACAATTTATAATTTTTGATAAATATAATATATTCTTTTTCACATTGTGTTTTGCCTTCTGTGAACTATTTCACAACATCATGATATAACGTGGCTGGACGGATGGACAGAAATGGCTGGAACTGGACAGTCAAATTTACACCACTGTAGATTAATCCGCCTGTTGGGTGTATGTACGCATGTGTGTGTGTGTGTGTGTTTGTGTGCGTGTCTGTGTGTGTGTGTTTGTGTGTTGTATACCGCAGAAAGCACTGATAGAGCTGTGCTAAGAGGTGCTGAAATAGAATAGGTTAGACTTGAACAGGATATGTTTGTGTGTGTGTGTGTGTGTGTGTGTGTGTGAGAGAGAGAGAGAGCGAGAGGGGAAGAGAGCAGATGTGGAGAGATCATAGCACACAGTAGTGACAGTAGCCTAAATGATTTACCAACACATAGAGTGACATTAATGATACCAAATGCATGCTTCAAAACAGACAGACCAATACAATGTCACCACCCGCCTGCGGACGGGGTCAGGCTCAGGTGGCGGCGATGATGATGAGCATTCAAGAAGACAGAGTTCTGTACAGGTAAGGTTGTTCCCAGAGAGCCCTGCGCGCATCCTGAAAACAGAACTAGCAGGACAGACATGTTCTCTCGCTGTGTTTTGCATGTGTGATCGTCCCTGTTATACACCGTATTTCTAATCTGGGTACACGTGTCGACGTTGGCAGTCTGTTGCATATTGTCTGCCCTTGCCTTTATCTGGTGGTGGGACCAGTTGAGAACTCAGAGGGAAGTCGACAAGGAGATAACTGAGGGGAAGGTGGGGGATGAGGATAGTTGGTGGTGTGTGTGTGTGTGTGTGATTGGTTGGGTGGGTGAGTTTGAGAAGGGGGGCTTTTCCAAGGTTTGCATTGCATTGCAGTTGCGCTTCCAGGGCAACATGAAGTCAGCGGTTCACCCACACCTAGTGCAACATGGGATTACAAGAGGGCGCGCTCACAGCCCCGGGGTTTTGGAATGTGATGCAGGTTTTTGGAATGTATGTTCCATGGAATGTTAAGGTGGAGCTGACGGTGGAGGTGTCTGATGTCACGAGCGTGGCACCCTTCGTCACATGGGCGCTTATCGAAATGCTTTTTGGGGTTAGATTACATTGTTTTTGGGGTGTGTTCATTCACTTTGTTACACCCTATTACTTTGGATACCTTTAAAATAATCCTTAAAGGAAAAATTAAGGATTTTTGGAAAAGATGTTTCTTCACTTTCTTGACAAAGGTTAGAGGAGAAGATCAGTACCGCTCCCAATAGATATGAGTACTGATCTTCTCATGTAACTCTCAGCTGTTCTAATTGGACATCATGATGGTAGGGAACGCACAGTATCTGACACGATGACACATGAGCTCTCATTGGTTATACCTGATAGATTTCAGCAGCTGAAACCAAACACTGACATTAGACACAGGCCTGATTGAATTAATTGGTTGCTTTTCAACATTAAACAGTGTTTGTTTTTTTTAAAGTTCTAACCTTCTCTGGAAAAATGACCAGACCCAACACGTCAAATGAAACAACGTCCCTGTCCAAAATACTCATGGAGAGGGGCTCCGGGCACACGATGAGAGACGACCCGATGGCACGTGGGGCGGGAGCGGGGTTTAGAGGTGAGTGCATGTTAGTCTTAAAGGGCCATCGCCTGTGCATTTGTGTGTTTGATGGCATTTAAAGGGTTAATGCTTCACACACCCACCAACGAAAGACCGCGAGGGACTAGACGAGACAAAAAGCGAGTCGAAGAAAAGGAATCAAACAAACAGAACGGACCGAGTGACTGAGAGAGAGATGATGGAGGGAGGAACAGAAATGAGGTGACTGGAAGAGGACGTCACCCACGGGCTCTCCCCAGGTGATGTCCATGATTATTACCCATATATACTCATCAGTTGATCATGATGGCAGGTGGCTGTAAATTAAGTCAGTGCTGTATGGGGCTAATGTACTGTATGTATGCAAGTGTACAAGTCAATGTGAGATCCCACACATTATCATCTCACAGTATGGCGGACATTATTACAGATAACAGGTCATGTGATTTATGGGGTGGCATTCGAGGATGGTATGTTGGGCTGGAGAAAGAACAGTGATGAACATGAAGAGTTCTTTGTTGTTTTCTTCCCAAACATTCAAATTATGTGTGTGTGTGTGCGTGTGTGTGTATATGTGCGCATGTCTTCCTATCATTGCGAGAACCATGATAGTTGAAAGCATTGTAGGGACATTTTGGCCGGTCCTCAAAACTTCAAAGGGGAAATTTGAGGGTTAAGATTTGGTTTTAAGGTTAAGGTTAGAATTGGGTTTAGGTTCAGTTTAAGGTTAGGGAAAGGACCTAGGAAATGCCTTAAATTAACAAGTGTCTTCACAAGGATATAAAGACGTGTGTGTGTGTGTGTGTATTTGTGCGTGTGTGTATTTTTCCTTCCTTTAGATGTTTTTTGCAGCCATTCTATTTACTATTAAGTTTAAATGAACAGTATTGTTGTTTTGTTTGCAATTTCTCTTTTTGTTACGTTTTGTTGTTTTTTTTTCAGAAGAGACAAGACAATACACATACACACATTGAAAGAGAGAGGAATGAAAAAAAAAGAGAAAATCATATCTTTTTTTTAAAAAGGCGTTACGTAAAAATTTCACAAGCAGAGAGAGAAAGAGATAAGAGATAAATAAAAGCGATGTAAAAAGAAAGAAAATGAATGAGCACCATTATGTTATGAATGAAATAAATGAGTCGGAAGATGGAAATGATAGAAGTCTAGTTAAAGCTTTAACAAAGCGTTACTTATATCGCAAGCAAAGTAGTGGTTTGGAAGTGGCTGTAGATTAGAGCCAGGTAAGTGATGGTGACTGTAGTGTCATGGCAGGTAGATAGGTGGGTAATGACAACAACATTAAGGATGAACACCAATAGAAACAGAGTGAGTCAGCCCCCATAGCCACATGGCCCTGTTCTGTTGAAGCTTTGAGGGATGTGTAACTTTTTTTTATATTATTTTTTATTTTTTTGGATGTCCGTCCCCCTCACTCCCCCCAACCCACCGTCACTCAGGACGACGCGGCAGAGAGCAGAACTGGGCGTGTGTGTGTGAGACGAGTGTGCGTGACGTCAAGGTGGGGTGGGAGGGTTGGACAGACGGGGGGGGCGGCGGGTTCAAGAGAGTGGAGGTGGGGGTTGAGGTTGGTGGTGTCAGGGGGGTCAGACTGAGAGGGCTGGAGCAAGGGGGGCAAAGGGAGGGAAAGTCGCAATGTTCTCAGGGAGTTCTGAGCAGAAGTCTCCGGTCATTGTCCACTCCCTCCTGCACCTCCCTCTTCCTTCACTCCCTCCTGTTAGCTCGTCGTAAGGGAGATCAGATGGAAATGTCATATGTGTGTCCTCAGCCCTCTCTTCTACTCCCCCTTTCCTCCCCTCCCCAAGACTCCATTCCCTTTCTCCTCTCCCCCCCCCGACCAACGTTCAGCTCAGTTATAAGGAGGTTTCCACGCAGTAGAGGTGGGCAAGGTGAGGGGCGGAGGGTTTCAACGGCCTGTCTCTACCATGATGGTTTTGGTGGTGTTGGTGATAGTGATGGGGGCTCCGGTTGAAGGGGATAATTGCGTTGGTGCTGTGTTTGTTGCCGTGGGTGACCGTTGAACTGATGCTGCTGCTGCTGCTGCTGCTGTTGTTGTTGTTGTTTCGGTTGCACGGGGTCACCGGGAGGCTGTACTGGCGGTAGGGGCGGGTAGGGCGGACGCGGACTGGGGGCTGGGGCTGGGCGGGAGGGGGTGGTGGTTTGCGGAGGGCCGGGTGCAGGTGCTGGTATCTGCTGAGCTCTGATTCGTCGTCCACGTCAGTGTCGTCGATCAGCGGGATGTTGTGGATGAGGTCATTGATGAGGAACTCCGGGTGGGCCATGAAGTTGTGGATGGAGTTGCGGGATTCCGGTTTCTCCCGGCCCTCGTACAACGAACTACGGAATGCTTTCACCACTCGCATCTAATGAAAGGAAAAAAGATGAGGGAGAGACCACAAAAAAAGAGAAGAGAAAGTCAGACAAAAGAAAGGATAAAACAGACAAGGGAAGCCCAGAGACAGACAGACTTGTGTCCTCCAGCAGACAAACAGACAGACAGACAGACAGACAGACAGACAGACACTCAGGGCCAGGTGGCTACAGTAAGGTTTTATAGTTAATTTGAACAGTCACATTGAGTGTTCTGTTCATTGTCTACCAACATATGTTATTATTTTACTCAGAGCAGCTCTGGAAGCTGAAAATTATTTTATTTGCTGGATTTAACCAAAATGGACGAGGCCAAGGCTCAACTTGGGCACAACCTAGAGAATTAGTTCCAATATTTTGGGGGATTATTGTTGTTATTGTTAGACAAGAAGATCGATACAACTCCCATTTTTGTCTTGCCCCTTTGATATGAAAGTCAGCAGCCAGTTAGCTTAGCTTAACATAAGAGCTGGAAATAGGTGGAAACAGTTATCTTGGTAACAAAGTAAGAAAATCCACTTACCAACACCTTTAAAGCTCACTAATTAACACATTATATATTTGTGTTTAATCTGTCCAAAAACCCAGGTGTAAAAATTAAAACATTTATGGAGGGTTAGGTGCTAGACTGTTTTTTGCCAGGAGCAGTAACTTCTTGAAGTCTTGTCATCACCATAAGGTTGCCAAGCCACCAGCAGAAACTCCAGAGGTATAACATGCAAATTAGTGAGCTTTAGAGGTGCTTGGCAGATATTAGCGTTGTCCGACAGAGGGAGGCTAGCTGTTTTCCTGCGTTTCCAATAGTCATGCTAAGCTAAGCTAAGCCATAGATTCATATTTACCATACAGATTTGAGAGTTGTATCAGTGTTCACATTTAACTAACTATTGGCAATAAATGTAATTTCCCAAATGTTAAGCTATTTCTTAAAGTAACTAAATGCCAAAGAAGTTCTAAAACACCCAAGCCAGCATGTCCATGTCGGTCACATAAGGGTTAAATATGGGCTGCAATGTGGGTGCCATGTGGGTTTGTCTGCAGTTTTCATGGTGGCCCTACCTGTGTTTGCCTATATGGGCTTCAAGTGGGTTCTGATTGGGTTTCAGGTGGGGCCCATCTGGGTGAGTTACACATGTGGGGCCTATGTTTCTGAAACAATATGGGGTCCATACTATTTGCCCTGTTTATGCCCATGCCAACTTAGCCCACTTACATCCCTTATGGGGCTCACACAGTCAGCCCACGTGGGCTTCACATGTGGGGGTTAATGTTAATGAAACCATGTGGGACCTTCAAAATTTGCCCAGTTCAATCCCATTCCCAGTACCAATGTAGCCCGCATTTAACCCATGTGGGGCCCACATGGACATGCTCGCTGGGACAGATAATTTAAAGGGTCACTACAAGAAGATTTCATAATAAAAGCACAAATTGGACCTATTGTTTTTACCTGTTTGTCATAGGAGACAGTTAATAAATGGGATCTGTGGAAAGGTTTGAACTGAATTTATCTGGTCATGGATACATTTTAAAAACCTATTAAGTCATATTAAGTAAATATTATTCATGAATCATATAATGTATGACTTTCAGAAAATACTTTTTTTTTTGGCATGTATTTGAAACTAAATTTAAAGGTAAATATATCCCCATCCTCACCTTATCATATTGACTCATGATGAGTACATGATTCCTTTTAAGATATCAAGGAAATTTTGCAATCAATTTTTGGTCATACAAATATCACGAGAGTGTCCACCTGATCCTGTGCATCTCTAAAAGACAAACGTGGAGAAAAAAAAAAAGTGTTTCAAAATGAGTTGGCTAATGACATGTTTCTGTCAGTTCTCACACAGCAGTCAGACCTCACAACATGAGAGCATTCAGTAGCCACCATCACAAAAACCACAGAAGCTGCAGACGTTTCACCATATACACACGTGGCATGTCTGTATGAGTGAGTGTGTGTGTGTGTGTGTCAGGAGGGTGTGGGGGGAAACACTCGCACCTTAGCACACTGCATGCACACACACAAATGAGAATGGTTGTTAGGCACAAATGGAGAAGAAGCAGGAATAGTGAGTATGTTAGTTAAATGTAGAATAAAATAAGAAATAGGCAAGAACCTATAGCAGTGACCACACACACACATATACATACACACACACACACACACACACACACACACACACACACATGAGCATGCATGCAGCAGCAGTCGTTTCCACATTATGCGGCTCGGTGGTTGACGTCTGCATGCATCGGTAAGTTGTCAATCACCAGTGCTGTTTGTTTTAGAGAGCCGGTTCATACACGCAAACACATCAACAGCCGGATAGTGAGTCAGCCAGTCAGCATCTCTCGTGCACACGCACAAACACACTCACACACACACAGAGACACACACACACACACACACGTGCATGCATAAGTGCAAAATGTACTGCGGGCCATGCGGCAGTGAGACAGAGAGGAGAGCAGAGTGATTGAAATAATGATGAAGCTGATGATGAAGCTGCTGCAGGATAAAAAAAATAAAAAGTCTTGCAAAAACAGAAAGGTGGCATCACGGAGAATCAGCAGGTTAGAAACAGCATGTGATTGGTTAGATCAATAGAAACAGAAGGTGCTTGGTTCAAAGTCAAAGCCCTGTCACACACACAGAGAGGCAGCCAGGTCATGCTGAATCAAATCGCTGTCACTTATGCTCTCTTTCTGTCTCTCTCACACACTCACACTCTCACACACACACACAAACAAACAGACACACACACACACACAGAGTGAGGTCTATGAGTGTACTTCAAGGTGCATTATGCAGTGTATGGTGTATGCGTGCGTAAACACATTCTTTTGCCATTGCAGTTGCTCCATGCACCCTTCCCACAAGCCCAAAAACAGAGTAAAAGAAGCAGCATGAGCTCAAAAAGAAACAGAGACAGTTCAATGCAAATATACTGACAGGCACAGGCAGGCAGAGCCCTACATAGAGACAGTTTGGCCGAGTAAGATCGACGCAGGAGAAGCTTTATGTCAACTGCAACACCGACTGAAATTCCAAACTGTGAGATTTATGAGAGGTCGACGGTCAAGACAGCTGAATGTGAAGGGGGTGGGGGGGGGGGGGGAGAGGAGTCAGTGCTGCAGTTGGCCAAACTAGGAGGAGTCTCTATATGTGACTCTGGCATATATGATAGACTGACAGACAGACAGACAAACGTACAGACAAACGGTCAAGCAGTAGGTTCAGTGCTTATCTGTTTTTCCAAAGAGCCTGTCAGACAATAGAAAAACACCTCATGCAGACTGAGAATGTTTCAGGATGTTACTTTCTCACTTCGTCGGCGCTCGGTTTGTTTTCATTTTGTCTCCATGGACAGAGTAAACTTTCGAGTATATAACGCCCACACTGTGACCAGAGAGGCCTTGGAGGTCAGGGCACTGCTGTGTTAACATCTTTCTCTCTCTCTTTCTCTTTCTCTTTTCTCTTTCTCTCTCTCTCCCTCTCGGCTCTTTCGGCAGTGCTTGATGGAAAAACGATGATGGTTAAAAAGTATGAGGAGGGGAAATAGGCGCCAGAAGGTAAGAGGCTGCTGTGTGTAAAAATCAACTGCCGATGCGAAGAAAAACTGCAACGTAAATACAGGGAGAAGCTGTGAGTTAGATGGCTGGTTAATGGCTCCCACTTCCTGACTCGTGGCCAGACTCTTGAGTGGCACCCGCCTTTTTCATGTGATGACTGAGCTCTAAATCCATAGCAACACCTCAGCAATCCTTCCTCAATCCGATGCATATTCCTGCTCAATATGGAAGATTAGCAAAGAACTGAGGAACTTAGGATGGATTTGAGGTCTGGCCTATTCCCCCTTTATCTTCCCTTGACCAAATAAACTCTAATATCCATAATTGCAGGTAGATTAAACTAGACCAGCCTGAAATGAAAACAAACTGGATCCATAGATCTGTTCAAATGATCCAGAGGGATCACTACGGTCTAGCACAGCTGAGGCGGATGAAAGCATGAAGCACGCTAAATCATCTTCTATCATTTTCATATCTAAGTGGAATATTTTAGACCTTTATTTCTTTACGCCTGGGCTCTTTTCTTACCCCTGCGTTGATAGATTTGGCAGTAAAAGTCAGCGAGGTGATGGGTGTCGACGTCAGAAGTTACGCACATCATACTGCAATGGGGCACAGCGCCAAGACTGAGGGCTGGGTCTGCTTTGGGTAGCGGAGTAAAGTAATGACCCTGAAGCTAACTGAGGACGAGCAGCAGTGGAGGAACAGAGGTCAGTTTGTCTGCATTAAAAATACAGTGGGTCATTATTTGTAGCGCTTGCGTTTCTGGTTTGGGGATTGATACATATAATCATATCAACAGAGTTTAGGCAAACATAGAAAAGGACTTAAAAGTTAAGGCTGGCGATATTCTATATTTATGATGTTGTCAACCAATCCCATAAAAAACAGCATCGATAATGTGTTAGTCCGTCTCTCAATATGTTCTTACTTATTTATCCTGTGTGTGGCACTCTGCTCCAAAAGTCATTGGTTCCCACTGAGAATGTAAAGCTTTAGAAACGTGTCATAAATGTGCAGTTTCATTCTTTAAAAGCTCTGTAATTCCTTGAAAATGATATAAACTTTTTAACAAATGCTACTTTTTGGCAAACAGTAGGAAATAGTGCATTGTCTGGGGGATATTTTCAGCAGATGAAATGTCTCAACGATTGGATGGATTGTAATGCAATTTGGTACAGACATTCATGTTCTCGTCCTAATAATATAATAATATCTGTGGTGATTCCCTGACCATTTGCATCATCATCATCACGTCATTTTTTTTATTTCTCTAATGAAACCAAGTAACTTCCAAACTAATGACATTCCCATCAGCCTCAGCTGTGTTGAAACTTTACTGTGAATTAGCAAGTGTTAGCATGCTAACTATCTAAATCATTATTATGATGAACATGGTACACACTATATCTGCTACTAAACATTAGCATGTTACCATGCCAACTATCTAAATCATTATTATGATGAACATGGTACACACTATATCTGCTACTAAACATTAGCATGTTAGCATGCTGATGTAGCTTAAAGTACTACTGAGCCTTAGTACAGCCTCACAGAGATGCTAGCACGGCTGTAGTCTCTTAGTCTTGTTAATAGTGTTTGGACAACAGTTGAATTCTATGGTACTGAGAAATCACATTTATCAGACTTTGGATACACACATAATACTTGTTTGTGTCTTTTCATGGGATTTGCTGACAGTAATAAACAATATACTTTTCTGTGGCTGGAGGTGTATTGGACGCTACCTGAATCCTGTTTCTTTTTGCATAAAGCCCACCCTGAAATCTAAAGCAAACGTCATGGATTATACATTTTATATTCCTCCATACAACATCAAGTGATTCAGAGAAGCAAACCCCGGGTCACGTTAAACTCAACGTTAATGCTTGCTCCTTCACATTCCCTCCTCATCCCATTTGTTTGTCCAAATCCATTTGGTTTCTCATCGGGAATCACAAGAGCACGACTTTAGAATGCAAATATATTTCGTTGTAAGAATGCTGAGTAATAACAGATTTGGACACAACAAGCTCCTCAAATAAAGGAGAAAGAATTGAAAAAGCAAGCTATGAGCTGGCAGTGATGGGACCTGGACTCTAGTTCCATACTTTGTACATCCCTCTATCCACACCTTCATGTTTCCAGTCTTTTCTATGAGCCAGACAATGTTGCCCATGAGCTCCAGAGTCACTGAATAATACATCTGTTTTGTTACATATTACAATCATGCTGTAAAGTGATAGGGAGAAGGATGTTTTTTCCAAAGTACTTAAGCTCAGGTATCTCCTAGCATCTGTACAGAATGATCACAGTCAACAATGAGGTGTCGGCAGGGCAGACCGGAGCGTTTCTCTGTATCTACACTTACAGGTGATGGCGCGACGTGGGGGAGGGAGGCAGTGTGGAATGGGAGGAGGGAAGGATGGACAGAAGGGAGCAAGGAAGGTAAGGAGAAGCAACTGAGAAAGACCGATGAAGACAATCAAATGAGGAGACAGCACAAACACACACATGCACGCACGCACACACGTACTCCAGCACATTTAAATACACACGAGTGCGCTGTCACACACACACACACACACACACACATACACACACACACGCACACACTGACAGAGGAACACACAAGTCGAACTACGGCTCTCGGATATGTCAGCAAGTAAACACACACTTGCAAAACACAGACACGCGCAGAACTGACATACAGAGAAATCAAGAGAAAACATGAGGGGTGGATGCTATTCTAGTAAGGAGATGGGAGGATGACAAAAAGGGATGAGGTAAAGGATAAAGTAAGATAAATGAAATATAATAGAAACAGAGGGAAAAAAATGAAGAGAAACCTACTAAAGAAATCTTATCAATATGCTACACAAGAGCCTGTATTTAGATCTGGTAAAAATCTAAATACCTCTACAAAAGAACAACTCCACTTATGCAGAACAGTTAGAAGACATTATTTCTGTTGACTTGGAGCAAACAGGGAACCTGTAATACCTCATAAATGTAGAAGAAAGAGGAGAGAACTCAGAGAGAGAGAGAGAGAGAGAGAGAGAGAGAGAGAGAGAGAGAGGAGGAAGAGGGGGCAGACTGGACATAGAGAAGAAATCAGGACTTTTTGGAGAGCCAAACTTGTGACGTCGGAGCTGGAAATACTGTTATGGAAATAACCAGTTGACAGAAAATTGCAGCATCAAACAAAAAGTGAAAGGAGCAATAGAAGAAGAGAGAAAGAAGCAAGAGTGATAGAGGAAGAGGGAACTTTTTTTTTTCTTCTTTTTTTTTTTTTTTTAACCGTAAGCTTGGAAACAGCAGTGTGTTATGGGGCATTTATACTCGAAGGTTTACAGTTTAGAGAATTGCAGAAGCCATATGAAAGCCACTTGGTAATGAGTATGAATTCTATGGCAGTGAGGGCTAATTGTAGCATTTGCTATAATAAGGAGTCACAGAAGAGTTACAGAAATATTATATTTTGTTGATGTTTACAGCTGGGTCAACCACAGTAACCACGCTTGACCTCATTCACAGACAGGAAGTAACACATGGTGCGGGAGGAGCTGCCGTTTGCTCTCTGAACTTTTTGAGGGTGCATCCTCACCTCGTCAGAGTCCACCACACTGATTCATCCCTTCAATTATTTCCTCTTTTCTTTCTTCTTTTCTAAAACACGAGTCACTTTTTACTTTCTCTTATAAACTCTGCTTCTGTGAGGATGCCTCACATACTCTCTGAGAGAGAGAGAGAGAGAGAACGGCGAACCGCCTCCCGCACCCAACCAACACTGAACGACAAAACAAGACTCTGGACTGGGACCGGATCTGGATTTTTTTTTTTTTTTTGGACCAGACCGGATCAGACCAGGATTGCACAGCTGGTCGGGACTGGGTGCTGTTTTAGAAAGGGGGGAATAAGAGAAAAGAATAGAGGAGACATTGCACACACACGAGCAGCGAGCGAGCCGGAAAAGGGGGACACAACCATATAGAGAGTAAAAGTACTGCAGTCCACGTGCCGTGCAGCAGTGTGTGTGTGTGTGTGTGTGTGTGTGTGTGTGTGTGTCTCTGAATGAGTGTGGCAGAGAGAAGGTGACTGCAAGTGTGTGTGTAGGTATATATATATGTGTGTGTGTGTGTGTGTGTGTGTGTGTGTGTATGTGTGTACATGCGTTCGGCGGACTCACTCCCGGGGGCTGGGCTGGTATTGGCTGTAGCGGTGGAGAGAGCTACGTGAGAGGGGGTAGAGATAGTGTTTACGTCGTGTAGCTGACTGAGCACGGAGGAGCGCCGTCTCACCGCTCCCTGAAACGAACCGCTTCGCTTGAACGTGCTCACTACCTCCATCTGCAGGACAGAGACAAAACAGCAGCACTCAGTGAGGGCAGGAAAGGCCGGTCCGAGTGTGGGCTTCAGCGTGTGTGTGTGTGTGTGTGTGTGTGTGTGTGTGGGTGTTGTAGTCCCTTTAAAACATTTCCTGTCACAGCAGACAGAACAGAAACAGCATTTTAATCCTGCACGTGTACATGAGGTTGTGTGTGTTTGTGTGTGTGTGTGTGTGTGTGTGTGTGTGTGCTTTTATTTGTTGCCTGCACACTCAGACCGAACCCTCTTCATGAAAAAACCGACCACTTTAAGACAGGCACTTAAGAGTCTGAGAGTCCGCCTCTCTAAACGCTGCCGGGAGGCCGTTAGCAGACTGTTGCTCATGTTGACGCTGCTTTTGCCGTCTTAACGTCCTTTCTCACACCAAGCAACGCAATGCGAGAACCAATCAATTCATCAAGTCAAGTCTACTTACTGTAGCTTTTAACCTGCACACGATGCGTAAACACACACACACACACACACACACACCCATTCACAGCATTTATTCCTCTCTCCTCGTGATCGTTACATGTTAAAAAAATACAGCTTCCAACTTAGAGAAAGTCGTTTTTTTTTCCCTCCGACATTTGAGTGGAACAGAGCGGAAAAGTCAGCTGTGTTGGAGAGAGGGAAAATGGAATCATTATGTTTGGCCCGAGTGAGAAGAACAGCACAGAAAAGTGAGAGAGAGACCGACTTTTGCAGAGTAAGAACAAATGAGACAGAGTTAATATTAGGCTTGAGTGATCGACTAAATCAATTAAACAATAATGCTGTAGATTGATTAACGGGACACTTTTCTTTCTTTCCGAAAAGTCTCTTCTGTTAGTGTGTGAAGGTCATGACCCTGGCAGTTTATTCAGGCACTGTTCAGGAATAAATCATTTGTTAAAAAGTGCAAACAGTGTGTATTTATTTCCATTTTTTCCAATTTCTATGTTCTCTGTGATACAAAATAATTAGTTTAACATCATTCCCTTTTTATCTGTAAGAGGCCGTAAACAAACTGCCTGTGTATCGTGACCATGAGAAGCTTCTGGTCGAGGTGCTGTGCTGTCTGGATACCTTTGCGTGTGTCCTCCTATGAAAAAGTTTTCGGTTATGGTTTAATTGTGGAGGGTGTGGTCAAACGGTACCTGGGTCTGGATGCGGTTGAGGCCTCTGAACCAGAGGATCTGTCCGCGGCGAAGCTCTCTCTCTGCGCAGTCGATCTCCTCCTCGTCCTCTGCCATCTCCTCTCCTTCGTCCTCTCCTGGCTCCAGGCCCATACCCGCCTCCTTCAGGCACGGCAGCCGCTCCGTTGGCACTGTGGCGATCACCTGGAAGCCAGGTTTGTCACAATGTCATTTCTACTCAAAAACGCATCCTTGAGCCTTTCCTACCTGCACTCGTACACACATGTGGTTGGATAAGATAATACTAGATTATTTCAACTGTCAGTTTGAGCACAGACAGGATAGATTAGAGTGTTATCTAACACCGTAATGTTTCCTTAGCCTCACCTCGGGGGGAAACTCTGGGTAAACCAGGCCTGCCAGCCTACACTTGTTTAGTGTGGTTGACTCAGCAGGCTGAAGAGCTGCTTACCTGCCCCCAGAGCAGCTCTCCAACTCCCACGAACAGACACCAGAGCCACTGCTCCATGTTGAGAGGGGCACAGCTGAAGGGCTTCCCTCCCCACTGCACGATCACGATCTGCGGCAGGAACACAGAGAGGCACGTCAGCGCTGTCACACACGTACAAAAACACAATGTCAGGGGACAAAACCGGGCGCTGCGCCATCTATCTCTGCTGCAGCAATCACAAACTGTACTGTAAAAAAACAAACAAACAAACAAGAGAATTTACAGCAGCATGCGTCAACAGTCAACACCTCTGGCTTCTAGTCCGGTCACGATTTCAAATAGGAAATACAAGGCAGCATAATCACTGTAATCACCGCATTTAAAAACCAGCACTAGTCAGTATTGTATTTATTATATCATTACTCCTGTTTTAACTACACTTCATTGGCCCTTTTTAAAGAGTTTTTAAAAACACACAATTATGCACACACGAAAATAGGTAGTGGTAGGTAGCTTTCTTCATTATGCTCCAAAATGATAGAATAGGATGAGATGAGACGTGGGCCTCGAGAGTATTTATAAGCATCAGTTGAGAACATATTTATTTAATCTGGTTTTTAATTAGTGTCATTTTAACTTATTTTTTACTAAATAAGTCATATTTTACAAGTTGTTTTATTTTATTTGTTATTTGTACATTTGTTTTATTGTACTGTACGTCTATTTTTCTCTGTAATACACTTTGAGCTACATCACTTATATGAAAGGTGCTCTATGATGAAGTTTCTTCTTCTTCTTCTTTTAATTATTATTATTCCTGAGGTATTACTAATCCTTCATGCCTATATGGCCCACATTACGTCATGGTAACTGAATATGTATAATATAGTACACAGCTGTTTTTCAATCTTTTTAAAGATTATTCGTGTGTATCCGTACTTGGATCATTATAGCAGAACATCATTTCTCTGGGTCAGTATGTACAGTATACAGCTATTATGTAAAACCCCCCCAGTGTGTCAAAAGTCTAAGAATTAAATTGTTCAAAATTCAAACAAAATTCAAAATTATATAGCAGTAAATCACAACAAAGTTTATCTCAAGGCACTTTTCACATAGAGTAGGTCTACACAAGACCAACCAGTGTGTTACTGCTTTTGACACATCTGGACAGCTGCTTTTCAGTGTAACAGGCTGGAGGATGATCTAAGGAAAATTAGGTCTGCTGCCGATTTGTCTCTAAACTGTGTCGCTGTGAAAAGACCAGTTAATCACTGTGCAAAACACACACACACACACACACACACACACACACACACACACACACACACACACACACGCTCACAGGTGGCAAATCTGAAAGCTGTGTGTTTATCAGGTGTGCATTATCTCCTTATTGCTCCATGTCTGACTGAACATCCAACATTATACTGAAAATACAGAAAAAATACTTGTGTTTGATCTTTTTCACAAAACTCGAACTTTACAGACTTTGTGCATATATTTCTATAAATATATTACAGCGTGTATCATTAAAAAAATGACGATACCAGTACCACTCCAAGTACCCTTAAAGTGATACTCATACCAACTGAGTACTTCATTTAATACTCATCACACATTTAGTGCACTTGCTTTTATCAGGTGTAACAGGTGTGTAGTGTAGACACACTTTAGAGCGTTTAGGTGGCATCTTAAACGTGCTTACTCAAATTCACCACGACTTGTAGCTGCTGTTGCAGTGGGCCAATCACATGTGGGATTAAATTGAAGAATGCTTGTGTTGATTGGCTGTGAACAAGTCCATACAAATAGTCCCATTTTCTAGCTCTGGGTGTAAAAAGGATCGATTGCAGGTATCGTTTGACGGAGATGTTTCGATACGACTTGGTATCGATTTATTTAGGCCAATACCCAGAGAGAGAGAGAGAGAGAGAGAGAGAGAGAGAGAGAGAGAGAGAGAGAGAGATACTATATGAATATATTTTTTTCCTTTTTTTGTTCTTATGAGAGTTCCACCTGACATTCAGAGCTGAGAACATATGACCTCAACTACATTAATCATCCCATTAAGTAAAAATGACACATTAAGTGAATTTCTACAACCAGTGTGTGTTGGTGATGGTTCCAACATTCTGGGTCTTTAAACATGGACCACAGTGACAGTCTGCTCCATGCTCCTACGGCTCTACTTGCTCCAGTCGTTGTAGCGACAGCCTTTTTTAAATTGCAACATGATCATGTACAGCGGGAACAAGGCTTATCAGAGCGACAGTATCATCCAGACACCAAACTGCACCGTCATAAATCTCACTGAGATTACGATACAGTGTAACACATACAGTAATGTCTTTATACAGAGAGGAGGGATCCATCTTTCTTACTTATCTCTCTCTCTCTCTATTTCACCTCTCTCAAGCTGCCTCCAGTCTTCCAGCTCTTTCATCTCTTCCTTTCCCAAATCCCTCTGAAGTGTCTCTTTGTCGCTGTCAAACTCCAAATCACTGCCACCCCCCCCATCACCCCTCCTCCAGCTCTCTCTCTCTCTCTCTCTCTCTCTCTCGTCTTGTTTCGTCCCCAGAGTACTAACAGGCACTTGAAGAGCTTTGGAAAATATCCCCTCTTCTTTTTCTCTCAATGTCTCACTCTGTCTTTGTCTGCTTGTCTGTTTTTTTCTGTGCTCACAATTCCCTGGTCCAGTGTATTTCTTCTGTATTCTGAGGTTGGTAAAGTTTGGACTCTTTACAGGACAGAATATCAGGTAATAGCAAGAAAGACGAGGATGATCACATACATTTTTGTACTTTTAAAACCTTTCCAGGATTACAGTGAGATCCTGAGTAAGGAACGTAAGGAAGACATCAAAGCACCTGTATGTCTTCCTGCATGTATAACACAATACACTTGTATTGCTTTAGAAATAAAGTCACCCAACAAACGCAATCACCTGTTCACAATGAATTATATCCTCTCTCTGTCTTCTCCAGCTTCCCTTTTTCTCCTCTGATCTGTGCAACTTTCTAACCTCCCTTTGACCTTTAACATCTTCCCTTTTTTTGCATTTCTTTGCTCCTTTGGGCATTGAACTGACATTCGTTTTTCTTTAAATTATGAGCTAAACTGTTTGATAGAAACAGTAATAGTACATTTTTCAAATTATAATATCTACACGTGAAACGACAAGCAAAACAAATATCGTAACTCAAGGTCAGTGACTGAAATGTTGTATTTATTTTTTTTAAATTGCTTTATTGAACGAGTGAAGACAGTGTGCCAGTGTTCTATTTGTCCTTTTTAAACGATGAACCAATGAAATGAAAACACTACAGTTCAATTTTTGTAGTAGTGCAACCATTTTTCAGTTAATCGATCCTCTTTTTACTGATATTCTACAAAGCTTTGCTGATGACTGTATCGTATTTCTCATTAAACATCTATCTGGACACAGAATTTCGCAAAATATCACAATTCCAACTTTTGTTGGATGATATATTGTCTCAGAAATAATCGCGATAAACGATATTATTGTCAATTGAAGATCATTTTATACCACTGATATAATGATAATATGACCTCCTCAGCTTAATTCTAGTCCCTGCATCCCCTGTTTCTTTCTTTACTATCACTTTCACACTAATAAATAAGAAGTCTAAGAAAACATGAAAGGGTTAAAACGTTACCTGCACGGCGAAGGTTCCCAGAACGATGGTACAGAAGATGGGGTTGGCAAATATGCCGTCAAAGACGTTTCTCTCTCCGTGGATTTTGCGGGCGTTGATCTCGTTGAAAAGCTGCATGAGGACGAAGGTGTTGAAGATGATGGTGTAGTGCTCGGATGGAGGGGAGTGGAGCGGAGCGTTGCGGCCGCTGTCAATGTTAAAGATGCGCTCACCTGGAGGAGGAAGGAAACAGGTGAGGGATGGAGGGTTGAAGAAGAAAAGGAGATGAGAGGTGTGAAATAAGTTAGAATTACCTGCTGAGTTGTTCAGTAGTGTGTTTGACCTTCTCCAGGACAAATCAACTTCTGAACACTGTAACTGCTTAGCTGTGTGTATTTGTGAAATTGCATGGTTGTCTGTGTACTAGTGTGTGTGTATATGTGCGTGTGCATGTGTGTTTGCACACACCTATGAACAGGAGGGTGAAGATGATGACCAGCTGGTACACTCCGTGGCCTAGGATGTTCTTCATCATGGTGAGGGAGATGAGCGGGTTGTTCCGGCCGTATGGTTTCCGTAGCAACAGGTCCTCAGTGGGGGGTTCGGTGGCCAGGGCCAGAGAAGCAAATGTGTCCATGATCAGATTCACCCACAGCATCTGCACCGCCTTCAGTGGAGAGTCCTGCAGAGAGACATTGGCAACCAGACGCCTGTTTCACCAACTGAGTTCAGATGAGTCTGGCTTCACTAACCCCGGCTGCTGCTCTCCCTTTTCACAGGGTTTTTGTGCTAAATCAACAATTTCACTATCGTTTAAAGTTAATCTATCAGTCGGGCCATACAAATAACAACAAGCTTGTTCCATTTTTGTGGTTTTATTTCGTCTATTCATTGTCTACGTATACTTTTCTACACAACAAGAAACAATCACTGAGTAGACAGGTCAATCTACACTGACAATGCAATTAATATTACTTATTCCTAATATTGCTACAACTGACCTATTAGTTAGAAGCCTTATTTTACAGCCAGAATGTGATTTCAATTTTTTTATTTCCATTATAATGAATTTGACTGTAGTATTTTTGTCCAATAGAAGGTGGCTGCATTTTTACAATGTGTATTTATTAATTATTTTCTTTTGGCTAGAGAGAACATGGAGTTCATTCATGTGTTTTGATCTGGAAGCCTGACGGGTAATTTGCAGGTTTGGTTCTGCTGGGTTAGTTGCCATGGCAACAGAGCTCAATTTCAGCCCATCTTTTTTTTGGACCAAAAAGTCAGAATGATCCTCAGTAATGACAATAATTCTAATACATACAGATGTGCAAGTGGATATTATTTGCATATCGTGCGTTGGTGAAGGTAAAAGTGTTTCTATCTGCGTCAGTGTCTCTCTGCTTACATCGTGAGTAAATGTGTAAAAAGCATCTCAGTGTCGTAGCAGATATAGGGAGAGTGATGTTCACAAAAGTGACGGCTGCATGTCTTTTATGTGTGTGTGTGTGTGTGTGTGTGTGTGTGTGTGTGTGTGTGTGTGTGTGTGTGTGTGTGTGTGTGTTGCGTGTCAGCCTGCGTCTATATACTTATTTATAAATCCATCTACCTGAGTGATGCAGGCCCCGGTGAAGGCCACTATGACAGCCACTACGTTGACCGTGAGCTGGAACTGCAGGAACTTGGAGATGCTGTCATAGACATTTCGTCCCCACATCACCGCCTTCACAATGCTGCTGAAGTTGTCATCAGTCAGGATGATGTCCGATGCCTCTTTAGCCACGTCTGTCCCCGCGATGCCCTGATAGAGATTGAGACAGAGTGAGGAGGGGGAGAGAGAGAGAGAGAGAGAGAGAGAGAGAGAGAGAGAGAGAGAGAGAGAGAGAGAGAGAGAGAGTCATGACATGATTCATGCAAGCAATCAAGCATTCAAATTATTTTGGAGTGCTACTGTCTCAATTTCCTGTTGTCCTGCCTCAAGCTTTACCACTTGGTGTGAGTAAGCACTGTAGCCAAAATCACAGGCAGCTATTCAAAAAGGTAAATAAATAAATAAAATGTCATATAAATAGGAAGATTAAGATGCCTCATGAAATACACCGGTAGTTAATAATGATCTTAAATAGTTAATCAGGGAGAATTTGTTCCCTAAAATGGATTTACATACATCCATGTGATTACTACAGCATCATGAATGAGCTAGAGAAGGGTTTTTAACACCATTTAAAAAGTGAAGGTGAATAATATTTCAGGTTACCATGGCAAAGCCCACATCAGCCTTCTTCAAAGCTGGTCCGTCATTGGTTCCATCTCCTGTTACTGCGACAACCTGCCTCTGTTCTATGACGGTGCTGTCAATGATGCCTGGATGTAAATGGGGAGGAAAGAGAGGCTGTGGTGAAAAAAGTGTGTGCAAATGAATGTGTGTGTGTGTGTGTGTGTGTGTGTGTGTTGGGCTTAATAAAGCTAAGGCTCACCTTTGACCAGTGTGTGTTTGTCAGTTGGAGAAGATCGAGCCAACACTCGGAGTTTGGGCCAGATTTTGTCGATACGTTCCTGTTCAATCTGCCGGTCAGACGGAGGGAAAAGAGGTGAGTGTGTTTAATAAATGGCGTTACAGAGCCTCTCTAAACTATCCTCTTCTGACACTAGATGTCACTGTTGATCCAGATTCTCAGGCAGAGCCAAACTGTACACAGGTGTGATGGAGGATCAAAGATGCACTGTGAAACTGGCTCTTATACATTGCTCTCTTGCAGTCGATTTCACGACGCGGCACTCTTACATAATCATAATTTACATGCAGCATTTTAAGAGTGTAAATTTAAAATCACGCTGCATGGAAAGGCGCAGAGCAACAGCACTAATGAGCAGCTATCCGTCCAATTAAGCATTCTGCTAAATTCAAATGATGAAGCCAAATGGGTAAGATGAAAGCAAATCCTATACAAATGTTTGCTTTAATAGTGGGGACTAACTAAAGTAGATTTAATCATAGCAGTGGTGACATGGGTTGGGAACGTTAGACATGAATGTGAGATAATTTGATGTTGGAGCAGACTTGTTTGGATGCCCTTAACAGAAAGATCTCTAACACCCCTGAGTTTTTTTGTCTTATAGAATTCCTATTTAATGTTAAGAAATGTCTGAGAATCTATATTGGAAAACATGAAAATCCTATAGGACTGTGCAAATAAAATGTAAAAAACTCAGAATTTCAATAGGATATACCTTTAACTGGGATATTTAGCATGAATATCCCTAGATTAATTAGTTGAAATCTTTATTTTGTTTGTTTGTTTTTGTCCCATAGAATTCCTATATGATCTTAAGAAATGTCTGTGAATCCATGTAGGAAAAGATGAAAATCCTATAGGACTGTGCAAATCCTAAAAAAAAACTAAAAAAACTTTTCTATATAATTTCTATATGATATTTAGGAATGTCTGGGAATCCTATAGGATACTATTGTAAAAGATGAAAATCCTGTCTATCCTGTAGAATTTCTACAGGATAGATGTTTAATTTGGACATTTTGCATGGACATCCCTGGATTAATGATTTGAAATATTTATTTTGTATAGTGTTTTTGGTTTTTTTTTTGTCTTATAGAATTCCTATATGACCTTAAGAAATGTATGGGAATCCAAATTGGAAAAGATAAAAATCCTATAGGATTGTACAAAAAAAACAAAAACCCAACAAAACATACATTTCTTTAAATAAATTAAAATAAAATGTCTATAGGATATATATACATGTCTGTGAATCCTATAGGATCCTATTGGAAAAGATGAAAATCCTACAGGACTTTTTGAATCGGGTTCAATACAGGTTACAGTGGTGGAAAGTAACTACAGTAAGTACATTTACTCAAGTACTGTACCTACTGTGTAATTTTACATTCACACTACTTTACACTGCTGCTTTATACTTCTACCCTACTACAATATGAAGGGAAATATTATACTTTTAACTATGCCACTATATTTATTTGACACCTTTGGTTACTAGTTATTTTTCAGATTACAGTACATTTAATTAAACACAGTAATAGTAAACTTCCTCTGACTATGTAAGATTACCCTGCACTTAACCAGCATGAGACCCCGACTCACCTCTCCTTTCTCGTTCCTGATTCGTCGGTTGAAGTCTTTGCCCTCTAGACAGATAAAGTCATCCCCAGGGTGGATGATGCCGCATTTAGCAGCAATGGCCCTGGCTGTGTTAATGTTATCACCAGTCACCATCCGCACTGTGATGCCTGCACGCTGACACTTACGGATGGCATCGGGCACCTTAGGGAGACAGTTGAGATTTGTTCACACAAAAACATAACGCCAACGGCTTTGATAAATACAGATTAGATTTGCATATTATGGATTAGTACCCCTACCTCAGGTCGAACAGGGTCCTCTATCCCTACCACAGTGATGCAGGTCAACTCTGTCACTATATCTGCCTCGTTTTCCCAGTCTGGCTCCGGATTGGACGGCAGGTCGCGGTATCCAATGCAGATGGTCCTCAACCCCTCACACGCCATCGGCTCGATCACCTGGTAAATCAATCATTATTACAACTATGGTCAGCAAAATCTCATCTCACTAGAGACCACTTAGAGTAGAAACATGTTCTCTACAGTCTATTATACACAAATATACTTTCTGACACAGCTGTAGGGAAAAGACCCCCGGCAGTGGGAAGACAATATGATATAAAGAAGAGATGACATAAATCTGCCACAATGCAAACTGAATTACTGAGCTGGAATGAAGTTGTGTAAGGAGGGGAGTTGTGTTTTTTTTTTCACAACCGAAGCTGTGTTCATCATGAGCCAAATTTAGGTCAGTCAGCCTGTCAGTCAATGTAACAGCACTGGCTCAGTCTGCATGGGCTAATCTGCTCCACTGTATGAGGAACAAATAATGTGTGTTTTGCTGGTTACTATTTCTCGCTCACATTCTGTATCTGCTTCTGGTGTTTAGAGAGATTTCAACTGCAATATTTATCTAGAATGTGTGGAATATATTTTTGCTGGCTAATATTTGAGGTATACCTTAGACTGAGTCAGCATGGCAGTTCTGTTTTACAAAAGACAGTTAACTAGGCAAAGCTGTAGCTGTAGAGAAGGCTACATTATTATGACAATACTGTGGGTGTAGTTGGCGGTTATCATGACAGTTTCAGGAAATATTCAATCTTGTTGCACACCATCTGCTGTGCTGTTAAATGACCTGTCAGCTTTTCAGACTTTGTATTTATCTTGGAGACAAACAGTGGCTTATCTAGGGGGGGGGATACTCATCAATTCAAAAGTCTCAAACAAAGAAATGATTATTACACATAAGAGGAACAAACTGGGGAACTTGGAAATATTCTTTCATTCTAAGGGGAAAGATGTGAGGGTTGATATGACTCTCATGTCTATAACAAACTAAGCTAAAGCTGAAGACAATTAAGTTAACCTAGCCTAAAAACTGGAAACAGGGAAACAGCCAAACTGGCTCTCTCTGAAGATAAAAAGTCTATCTGCCTTCATCTTAAAACACACAAATCATTTATCATTTTATAACAACACAAAGATACAATATACAAAAATAAAATTAGTGAGTTTTAAAGATGAAGGCTTTTTATCTTTGGGGAGAGCCAGACTGGCTGTTTCCCTGTTTCCAGTTTTTATGCTAAGCTAGGCTAAGCTCATTGTATTTTTGTGTTATTTTTATACTCATTAAAAGCATCACAATATACAAAATGATATTTAGTGAGTTTTTAAGATAAAGGCGGATGGACTTTTTTTTATCTTTGGGGAGAGCCAGACTGGTTCTTTCCCCTTGTTTCCAGTTTTTATGCTAAGCTAGGCTAAGCTAATTGTCTTCAGCTTTAGCTTAACTTGTTATAGACATGAGAGTCATATCAACCTTTACATCTCTGTGCAGATTTATTATTTTCTATCTTTGAAGCCAGGTTAGCTGTTTCGCTGTTCTCAGTCTTCATGCTAAGCTAAGCTAAACATCTTCTGAATGTAGCTTTATATTTAGTGTACAAAGATTAAGAACGGTGTCGGTTCTCGTCTTACTCTAAAGAAAAAATGACATAGCATATTCCAGAACTATTCCTTTAGGTATTTTTAGGCATTTTTGTCTTTATTAGAACACTACAGCTGATAACTGACAGTAATGAGGGTACAGAGAGATGGAGGATGATATGCAACAATCACCATCATTAAACCCTTATTTCACCAGGCTGCTCCATCAAAAATCCTTTGAGAATGATATACTGAAGATACCATTCTGCACATGGGAGCTTTTAGTCATCGATCTACAGTGTCTCACCTGTTTGACCATCTCGTCTCTGTCACGTGGGCGGAAAATGCGTGATTCTCCATTGGCATCTTGGATGAAGGAACACCTGGACAGATGTGAATGACAGAAAATGGTTACACAGAAGAAAAAAAATGTTTTCCTCTATCAATTCATATGATCTAATGTCCTCCCAGATCACATATTCCTCTGTCTACCCCCCACTTTCTTCCCCATCACTCACTTCTTCAGCATGATTTCAGAGGCTCCTTTGCTGTAGAGGCGGAAGGAACCATCGGGTAGTTTGATCACCGTGCTCATGGATTTACGCACTGAGTTGAACGTATACACCTGAGAGAGAGAGAGAGAGAGAGAGAGAGAGAGGGAGACGGACAGGGAGGTATGACTCAGAACCACAAAATTAGCAGAGAGGTGGAGGGACATATGCCTGACTGGAAACCCAGCTCTGAGTGTGTTGGGGGTTGGACCCAAGGGTTTACACATGCCTACATCTAATAAATGGATGTTAAATCATGTAAGGTTATGGAAATCGGCTCCACCATTAACAGTTGTTGATGCTTGTGTGTGATGACGTGAGTCTCAGGGCATCTAAATTTTAAATTGTAAAGTATGTCTTGATCTTTTTACATTTTAGAGCAAGATAAGTGAAAGATAACACCAGCTAGTACGGTCCTTGTCTACTATACAACACAGCACAGAATTTAAACCCACTGCATCAACAGAAGGGCACACACTGCAATTGTGTATTCTGTTCAAGCTGTCACAGAAAGCTGTGATCACAAATGTGACGGTATGGTAAAGCACGTTGCCAGAATACTCTATGTACAGTTTTGTTCTTTTATTTTATTGTGTATTTATTCATTTTTAGAAATATGACCCCCTACAAGGAGTCCTGGCCCCAAAGTTGAGAATCTAATATAATGTAAAGGGGTCAACTGTCAACCTACAAATGAAACAGTAAATAAAGAATCTTGGGACAATTTGATGCAAATAAACAAACAAGCAATACAATTGATAGTCTGTTGTGATAAAATGTGATAGACCCTTCAGTTAAGGCTGCAGAAGATACCTTGTCAAAGTGCTAAAAATAAACTAGAACTTGTGATGGTGGATGTGATGCAAGGTTCCCTACCTTGTACAGTCTTTCCTCAGGGATCTGCTCTCTGACAGGGGTATAGTCCTGCTGCAGGTCTAATACAAATCCCAGCAGGCCACACTCCGTCTTGTTGCCCACCTGCTTAGCCAGACCCCCCTCAACATCAGGCGGCTAGATAGAGAGTAAGATTGAAGCAAGTTGGAACAGTGGATTAGAGGGGGGCAGCAAGAAAGTCAGAGCGGAAGATGCGGAAGAAGCAGAATCAGGGAGTATGTGGAGGACAGAGGAGGGAGAGGGAGAAGGAGAAGGTAGTTGGAGTTAGAATAGAAGCGACAAGAGATAGATGAGGCGAGAGGAAATGAAAATGATGAAGGACAGGTGAAATTATTCTCAGAATCCCCTGAATTCCCCCCTTTCCCCAAACATTAACAACGAAGGACTGCTGAAGCGTCTGCAAGAAAAAAACAAGGATACAACCAGAAAATGACTTTATGCAAAACAATGATATCTCAGTCTCTGCATGACTCACCAGGATCTTGGAAGTGTAGGCGCTGTTGATTGCAATAGCATTGACTAACAGATCCAGTGTCCGAGCGTTGATCTGTCCAGGGTCCGGGATCAAACGATGGTGTACGTCACCTAAGCAACACCAATCTAACTTTAATACATATCAATAATTATATTTGTTCATTCAGCCTACATCAGGAATCTCCAAACTATTCCATAAAGGCCTGTGAACCTGCAGGTTTTTCTTCCAACCAACAAAAAGCTCATGATTCGACCAATCAACTGTCTGAAGTCTGAGATCAGTGGATTAAATGAGTGGTGTGCTCCTGCTTGGTTAAGAATGAAAACCTGCAACCACATGAACCCTTTATAGAATAGTTTGGACACCCCTGGCCTACGTGCTACCTCCAACTGTTATCACCACCACTGTAAATGTGATTATATCCTATGATACTGATGAGATCAGCATATCTGGACATCTTTCCCATCTGCAGACCTAATGATAGAAATAGCTAAAGGGTAAATGGCTTATTTTTATTGGTTTCAATGGTGAGCTGGGCTATAATCAGCACAGACTGCACTAACTAATAACAGCAAAAACAAGACAATGATGATCATGATGATAATTATGAAGATAAAACAAAGATATAAAATTGGCACAATTTACAAAACAATGGGAATGTGACTGTAGGTAGGGGAATTTATTTTAAAAAAAAACTGGGCCAAGAATAGTACCTTGAGGAATGCCATATGCCATAGGATATATTAAGAGTGGGAGATACATATAGTAACTACCTAAGCTGACAAAGACCTGTTTTCCAGTCAAATATGAAATCAAGCACTCAAGCACACAATGAGAGACAAATCTCAAGCCTCTGGTAAACAAGAACGTATAAACAATACGTCATAATGAGTTATGTAATGTAGTTGTGTAGTTGTGAACAGATGTAAGGACATTTTACCATTTTTGTTAACATGTTTGTTAATAATAAAAGATATTTCTGTCCTGATAATATTACATCTGTTGTATGAACATATTAACATATTAAGTATGTTTTGTCATATTTATTATATTAACTGTATTTTTTTTATCAGTGGCATCATAATTATATTTATAATACTTATTATTGAAGTACTTCTTTATTCATATACTTATATATATATATATATTTCTTTACTCTCATGAGAACTGTGCATACTCAATTCACTGATGAAAGTATGGCCAAGTATTTTTTGAAAGTGCCTGCCCAAGGATCAATACTCAGATGATTCCGTGTAACCGACACATCTTGCACGTCACTTTAGAAAGCCATGAGATGCAGCTAAAAGCTCTGGGAAAGTTTTGACCAGGAGTTTTTGAACATCGATTATCAGTTTTAAAACATGCCTGTCAATGATTTGTCATGTCTTTATACGGTTAAGTGTTACACACACATATAATTGCGGTTAAGTTATACTCAATCATTTATCATTGACCAGGTATGGATAGGCCTGTCACAATAATGACATTATCAACATAATTATCTACATCATCATGTCTATATATGGACTTATCATATGATACACGCCACTTACACGGAATTAAAGGTAAATAACTGTCCCGGCCCATGAAGGCAGTCTGCGTTTTTACAGAAGCGTAGTGCCCATTCTCCAATCCCACCCCCCCACCCCCCTTGCATTATTATACTGTTATATTATCATCAGTGGTATAAAATGATCTTTAAATGACAATTATATCGTTTATCGCGATTATTTCTGAGACAATATATCGTCCAACAAAAGAAGTTATCGTGACAGGCCTAGCTATAGATGCTTCATTGGATAAGTTAGAATATTTGATAAATGCATTAGTTAACACTTAAAATGGTCCTTATATCTGCTTACAACTGTAGATACTAAAAGACAGTGTTTTTTTTTTTTTTTTTTGCATGTTTCTAAGAATTGCATCATGTCTTCATTATGATGTGTCACAGGCAACACAGATGCTTAGTAAAGCCATACTCCTTGAATTTTCTTTTATCATAATTTAAGAGTTTTTCGGCCTTTCACTCACCTAAGAAAGCCTGCACCACAGTCATGCGGTTGGTGGTGAGGGTGCCAGTCTTGTCAGAACAGATGGCCGTAGCGTTGCCCATGGTCTCGCATGCATCCAGGTGGCGTACAAGATTGTTGTCCTTCATCATTTTCTACATATGAAAAAGTGATGCAGAGGAGAGGGATATGTGAGGGGTGGGATAGAAGTGCATGATAATGGATAGAGGACGGAAGGAAGTACAAAGGCAGACAGAAATGGATTGATGGAGGTAAGGAGAGAGTGAGACAGGGGACAATTCAGCAACAGTTCCCTTGAAAGAAAATCCAGGGGCAGATAAAATGAGCAATTCAGGATACTTTTGATGGAAATGCTGCAGTGCGTACCTCGTGGAAAGACTGACCTGGTGTGGGTAAAAAATGGTGATTGATGAAGGCTAATATTGTGAAGCAAGCCACATAAGTTTACATATGGTACATTACATAAGGTGCATATATAGAGAGAATTTTTTGTGATAACTCGAATTACATTTCAACAGACTTTGTAGATGTGAGTGTAAAAGCTATCTATAGCATATACTTTCCAGAAAGGACACTGAAGTAAGAACAGTTTGTGATGTTGACTGAATGACCTGAAGCCAATGTGGCTTATCACGAGTGACATCATACCAGGCTGAATATTAAACATACTAGCACGACAGACTATGATTTTTTAGTCCAAAAAAGGAAGACTGAGGAAGATACAGTGGAATCAAGGGCATAGGTTTGGTTTCAGAAGTGGGGCTATTTCCTGCATTTATAAACATTTTATATCAAATATACTGTTATCATACTATCCATTATAATTTTATTCCAACAAAGAAAAAAGAACTTGAAAATTGCTGAATTATTAAAGAGGACCTATTATGCTTTTCCTTATCTTCAGACATAATGTCACAGTGTCTTTAATAACATAAACATATGTAGAAGTAATCTCCATGAGCAAAAAGCATGGGCTTCAGACTGCTCTGAATGCTAAGTTTCCAATGTTATTTTTTAACTTTCAGCCCGAGCTGATGTCAACTTGTGATAGATTTCTTTATATGGACATCTGCTCTACACATAGCGCATAAGTCAGCTCTTTGAGCTCCATTAACTCAAAGAGGAACACGTTCCACTTCCTGTAAATTATTCACAATAAAGCTTCCCATTATTTAGTCATTTAAACACTTATAATTTGATGCAGTAAAGCAGAAAAAGTTGGGTTTGCATTGGTGGTAACTATATGTTACCACCAATGCAAATGTAACTAATACATAAGGCTGGCCAATCAGAACAGTGGGCTCATCAGGTGGGCCTTAAAAAGACAGGAGCTTGAATGGACTCTAAAGGGACACAGTGTATACTGAGGCAGTGCATCAAGGGCCAGTATGAGATAAATAAGGAGTTTTTGAACTATGAATCATGAAACATTACTCTACTGGAGTCCAAAAATAAAAAATAGAGCTGGAAATAGGTCCTCTTTAAGTCACTAACCCTACTGAAAATCAATCATTTGGTTACAGTGATAGAAAATGTTGTGGGCTATTTGCACCTTCACAAAAAGGACACTGTATCTTGCCCTATCTTTGATTTATGTTTAAGGTCTTGTGTCTTTTTACAAGGAAGGGATAGTTTGACATTTTGAAAAAATACGTTTATTTGAGTTTGATGAGAAGATTGATACCACTCACAGCTCTGTCTAAAGGTAACTAAATTAATAAAACTCACTGATTAACATTATGTAATTTGTTAAATATGAACAAAACCAAAGTGAAAAACAAAATTTGAGACCTCCTGGAGTCTAAGCTGGTTGCCTGGCAATCTCATGGTGTTGAGAAGACTCCAAGAATTTGCTGTCCAAGAAATAGTCTGTACATAAAACCACAAACTGACATTTTTACACTTGGGTTTTAGAACGGATTGCCGGTAGACAGCTTTGGTTACCTTTGTGAACAGCCAGGCTAGCTGTTTATGCTAAGGTAAGCTAAACGACTGCTATTGTTAATCAATCCATTTGATGTTTTTATGAGAAAAAAATGCAAAGGAGGAAGACACGAGGCTTTCGCAGCCCTGAGTAGTGTCTTCAGGTTGTCCTGTCAAGCTGCAAACTGTCCTAACAACCTACACCAATCACAGAGTGAGGACACCTGTATGTAGCCTAAGAGGTGAAGCTCGGGGCAAAAAACAAGCTTATCAGGCTCACCGCTGCTCAAAATAATAAAGCTTATTGCTGTGAGCACATAGGTATAACTGAAGACAACGCTGAACATTTATATTAGAGCCTGACTGATATATCGTTCAACCAGTATTATCATCCGATATTGGCCTATCACAGATATATCGGTATGGGTGTTGACGCTGTCCGATATGTGCCGATATTTTTTTTATTTGATGTATATTCAAACCTTTTTCCTAATTCAAGTTTACATATCGAATTTCCAGTGAAGTTTACCGTTTCAGTGCACTGATGTCATTTTTAAAAAAAAATTCATTTAATCTTAAACTGTGAAATATCATGACTCCATTACATACCTTTGTCACAAGTGTAACTGCATTTTTAAGAAGAAGTGTGTTTATGTTTCAATTTTTTTTTTTTTTTTTTACTCCCTCATATCAGTATCGGCATCGGCCCCAAAAATCCAGTATTGTTCGGGCCCTAATTTATATCAACTCATCTGGATTTTGACAGCTGGACAGTCACTATTCAACCCATCTGAAAGTGTAAATGTAAAGTGGGCAAAATAGGATTTTGAAAGTGAAAACACCCTTTACTGAACAACACTTAAAGCTCTATATTACT
Organism: Scomber scombrus; assembly: GCF_963691925.1. NCBI lineage: Eukaryota > Metazoa > Chordata > Actinopteri > Scombriformes > Scombridae > Scomber > Scomber scombrus. The sequence goes on from NC_084979.1 coordinate 3,376,350, forward strand.
CAAATATATTACAGATCACTGTGAAAACTATAATACCCATTAAAGAACCAATAGCTCCTGCGCTTGCATGTGCCTACCATTCACTGAACTGTCTGGGTGGGTTTACCTTGACAGAGTAAGCCAGAGAGATGGTGACAGCGAGAGGTAAGCCCTCTGGGACAGCCACCACCAACACAGTGACTCCAATGATGAAGAACTTGACAAAGTACTGGATGTAGACAGGAGTACACTCTGTCAGCCACATCTGACCTGCAACACACACCACATACTCATATTAAGGTCTACTTTCAAGTCTGTTTTGAAGAGTGAGTCACAGTCAGCAAGAGAAACTGTATTCACACGAACCTTCAACCACAAATGTGTCGATGACAAAGTAGAGGACCAGGATGATGACAGTGATGGCCGACATCACCAAACCTGAGGGGAGATTCAAAGAACAGACACTTGATCGGTGAGTCACTCAGTCAGTCTACTCTGACTTTACACTGAAATTTATTTCACTCCTCTACCTGTGTGATGAAACTTCATCACAGTTTACAGCACTTTACAAAATCATCTCAACTCCCACAATTCATTTTCTGATATTTCTTGTATTTATCATTTGGCTCAGTGGGACTGAAGGCTACATAATTGACTCTATGTGTTAAGTTTTACTGTAGAGTGTTAATTAATGACTGCCAACGCATGAAACTTAAATCAGTTCTTCACCTGCTTTGCCAATTTGAACAGCCAGCTTGGTGAGCTTGCCCTGTAACACGCTCTTCTCTTTCTTTGGAACATTAGTCTTCTTCTTCTCTCTGTCCTCTACCTCCCCTCCCTCCGCACTCTTCAGGGGTTGCATCTCCATGGCAACACCCCCGTCCTGCTTCTTGGCTGAAACACACACACAGAGAGAGAGAGAGAGAGAGTGAGAGAGAGAGAGAGAGAGAGAGAGAGAGAGAGAGAGAAAGAGAGAGAAAAAAAAGACACGCTCTTCAGCACTGCACCTGAAGATGACGTAAGCTCATCCCACATCCAAAGTCAAACTTCATAGACAAACATGCACAGACAATGCTGTGACCTTTTACCTTTGTTCTGATTGTTCTCCACAGCTCCATCGGGTTGTTTTCCTGAGACAAAAAGGAGGGTAGCATATAAAGACGAGGGAATAGAGAGACAGACAGTTATGGAAAATTAGTGTTCACGTGTGTGTGCATATTCATAGTCATCAACAGCTCATATGGACAAAAACACACTTCTAAAAACAGAAACCCACAAAGAAACAATACTGAAGGGAAGTGTAATAAAGGCACACACATGTCATACACTGGGTCAGGAGACTGAGAGACATTTTGAAATGTATAAGTCTCATCTTATATCACTGTCACTTTCACAGCACCGTGTGTACTGGGGTCTATTCATTGTCGAGGAAAGGAAACAAGGGGCATGGGCAGGCAACTTTATATGCTCACATACCATTGGTGACTGTGCTGTGACTGGCATCTGTAGTACTGTCCTCTGGGGGAATGTGTGAGGAGGGGAAAGTTGTGGGGGGGGGGTACATGAGAGGATTTGGCAAAAAAAGGGAAAACAAAAGAGAGCAAAAATGGAAGAATAAAAAACTCAAATAGAGAATGTGTTTGTAGGCATGACTCTACTAGTAGAATGGTTGCAGATGACTATATGAAACCAAAAAAAAAGTAATTGAATCAAATTTCAGTCTAAAATAAGAGACAGATCAAAGAGAAAAGTAAACAGCCCTGTAGCAAACCCATATTGCATGAGGAAAAACTAACAAGTTATGGCATTTGTAGAAGTCTTATGAATAATGTATTAGCTCCAGTAAATGATGTCTGTCTGAGTGATCCAACCCACAGAGAGGCTGCTGCACTGAGTGCAATACATCCTATAAGGCAACTAACACTTTGGAAACAGAATGAGGACAACAAGCAATATGAAAGTATTTATTCATGAAATAAGCATCATCGGCTGCTTTGTCTCTGTCCGTTCCTGCCTTTAACATTGTTTTCTCCTTTTTCCGGATGCCAACGATACCGTACGCATACCTATACACAAGTGAAAACCGGAGGAGGCATGGATAAGTGCGCAAGATAATGATATTAACCTTAAGTGCTTCTGAGAGGTCGTGTAGCCTCTGCTGTTGTCTGCAGCTCTGCTCTGACTGCAGGCCCTTTTCAAAACAAATTTGAGCATAGCCTAATGCCTCATGCGTTGACCAACCAACACTCTTCCCTGAATCTCTCCGGCTCCCTCGCTCTCCCCTTGCTCTTTCAATAATTGATTCAATCTGCAGCCTCTCTCTCTCTCTTTCTCTCCCTCTCTCTCTCTCTCTCTCTCTCTCTCTCTCTCTCTCTCTCTCTCTCTCTCTCTCTCTCTCTCTCTCTCTCTCTCCCTCTCTCAGATTAAAGGAGGGAAGGAGGAACAGGGGCAGAGTACCAGCAGAGATAGGAAAGTGAATGAGGGAGCAGGAGTGGGGGTAAACAAGTGAGAGACACCAAGTGAGAGAAATAGAGTAAGATGGATATGTAGAAACGTGAGGCAATGAAAGGGTAACAGGGAGCAGAGAGAGGGATAGAGAGGATGTGGGCTAAATTATCTATGAGGTTAAACTGGTGTGTTTCCTGTTGAAGCTCTTATCTGAAATCAGTTAGGCACCCAACTAACTCTACACACACATACACATGTGTGCACGTTAACCGACTCAAAAGCAGTTTGAGGTACTCATCCATGGAGATAGTGGAGATGTGTGAAAGAGTCAGTCTCCCTGTAAGCTTCTTTCCTAGGTTATGTTAGCATCTATTTACTTTTACTGGTTCATGAGCAGATAAAACTACTAAGAAGCTCCAGAGCCTCGACAAATATATCTTTCTTTCGTCACAGTCCAATACACTACTTTTTTCGTAAATGTTCAATGTCTCTCCGCCAGTTCCTCTCTTTTACTTACCTTTCTTTTCTTTACCTTCTTCCTCCATCTCTCCAGCACCGAGCAGAGTGAAGATTATGCCCGTCTGCGAGTTAACACCGACCGCCGTCACTAGCATCCTGCCTGAGCCCTCCATTACATGGGTACCTTAACATCCAAACAGATTGCCGGTTAGGGTCAATGGAAAGACCAGTGGTGCTTGCAATGAGGCGCCCCAAATGTGAACAGATATTAAATGACAAATTGTGACATTGTAATTCTTGTAAAAATTCTTCAAAAGGATGTCAATACTTTCTCAGTGCACAAGGACAAATGGTCTGACCTGCTCCAACCACTCCAGAAGTGCTGAGAGCACAACTCAACTCAACACGTCATCACATAAGCAATGAGGAGTGCAACCGTGACCTTGCCTTTGGGGTTTAGCCTTCTGGGTCAGACATTAAGTAGTTTGGCCAAAGAATTCAGTTGAAGGCTAGTCTAGTTGAGTTAGACTCTCGATAACCTAAGGCATGATGAGTCTTTAAATGAACTTAATAGTGGTCCTCACTATGAGTTTCTTTTTTTATGCTTCACTAAGCTATGGGTTAGATTTTTTCACTTTGAAACATCGACGAACTGTTGTTCGAACCTGAAATAATGGATTTTTGGCCACTTGGGGGCAGTGTAACAGTCTGTTAATGCAACATCCACATATCCATCACCATGTTCATTGCAATGTTAGCACAGTTGCTTATTTATTATTTATCCATTCACCAGATTCAGAGTAACATTAGTAGCGTTAGCATTTGAAGTCACAATTATTTGACTGAACGCAAGTCCAATTTTGACTCTCCTTTAAGCTCTGTTTTGGTCTTCATCAATAAAAATTGCTGAAAGACACTAAACTGCTGCGTTAGAACTAAGAGAAACATTTCATTAGAGTAGGGCACATTCCAGTTTTAAACAAGTTGAAATGATTTGAATCTTGGACATGGGTTCGAAATCAGTTAGAAAATCATGTGAGCCACAATACCAAAGGATACAAGGCTGGTAGCTTTGGCACCAACCGCTTTTGGTTGGTAAATTGTATGTTTTTAATCTGAAAACATTTGAGCTAATACTGAGGTTTTCTCTATCCATAGTCTATGGGTATCTACTACTGTATGGGACAGTAACATTTGAGCAACTTTATGACTATCACAGGTCAAGTATTTTACCTCAGAAAGTTTCTTTTATCATCCACTTGGGATAGATATAATAAATAGAACATCTAACAATACAAGATACATATAAATTACAGTAATGCAGTTTGTGATGTCATCTTACATGTTTTATTGTTAGTTCCTATTACTTTATGTGAGCCATGTGCATGTACTTTAATTAGATTTGACGAAACACAACCCCAATAAAATTGGACTACAGCAATAGTATTGCATTTTAGTACACTGTCAGGTGTTTGTTATTTAGTTTACTCCCAGCAGGTCTAGTCACATCAGAGCAGAGCTACCCTTCAGTTATTTCATTCACAAAATGTGTCTTTACATAAACAGACAGACAAAATTTAAACGACGATGTCCTCCAAGTAGTACCAGGGTGGCATAGCACAAAAATCTACAGTGTGACAACAAACCTGAGAGCAGCATGGGGTCCTTTTCCACAGACTTGGTTACATGGTCAGATTCTCCCGTAAGAGAGCTCTCATCTATCTTCAGATCGTTGCCTTGGACCAAGATGCCGTCAGCTGGCAGCAGGTCCCCTGAACACAGACGAGTACACATCAGTGTTTGATTCAGCTTGTGGTTTATGTCCTTTTTGGTTAGGGGCCTGTCAACGCATGGGTGCCTAACCGGGACATTTATGTATGGTTATCTCCTTGGGGAGGTGTTAGGTAATACGTGTGCAAGTAAATGAATAAGTCTGTTCCCCAAAATGTCAATCTATTCATTTAAGGACACGTTATAAGTATGGAATAAATATTGATATAGCTCCATGAAGAAGTGACAAGATCTTGAAAAGACCATTCAGGAACTTTATAATTTTTTACATCGGCAGAGACATTTCAGCAAGAGACATTTAGTTGAAATGCAAACACATCACTCATGATTATCAGTATTAGCTCTAAATTGTATCAATACAATACAAAAACTATTGGTATGTTGTAATAAAAATATTATATGTAATGAAAATACCATACCTTCTTTCCTTTTGAGGGTTTGACCGCTTGTCAAATAACTCAAAAAGGATACCTTGTGATGTATATTTGTGATTTTAATTTTTAGTTGGGTAATAATTCAATTTGAAAAAATATAAACTGACTAATCGATGGTGAAGATATTTAAAAAGTTGCTTCCTTACCGTATTTAACCTGGGCCATGTCCCCCGCTACCATGTCAGCCACAGGGATCTGGATGACGTTTCCTTTCCGCACAACAGTGAACCTCTGTTCCTGCTCGATCCGACTCTGTAGACCCCGGAACTGCTTCTCTTTGGACCAGTCATTAAATGCTGTCACCAAGACGACACACGCAACAGAGAGCAGGATGGCCGCACCTTCGATCCAGTTGGCCTCACCCTCGCCTTCATCCTCTGCGCCCGCAGACACTTCCCCACATACTAGAGAGACGGGACCAAAGGGATAGTTGGTTAGATCTTTCATGAGGTACGCAACTAGAGACATGATATCACAAATGAATAAAACAGTACTTAACCTTCCTGAACTACTAGCTGGGTGGTACTTGAAATAAATTCACTATCTTTCATATAATCTGTGACAATCTGTGTGAAGACAGCACAAAATTTGAGACAAAAATAAAAAAATCTCTTGATTCTTTAACATGCGCCACAATGCGTCATTCAAGTTGAGTTAAAATGGAATTATACTGATTTACTAACATTCAGAAGTTCAAAAAGGTTCATGACATACATGACTGTAAATGCTTATGGTACGCCACTCTACCTGTTAATGTGAGGATATTTGTGCATGCTACTGTTATCTAGGGTGCCTTATGAGGTTTTCAGACAAAGCCACAGTTTCCCCTTTTTATTCCAACTGTCCGCTCAGCCCACTTCCTGTCAATCATGACCTCTTACTGTGGTTAAAAACACCAGAGAGCTGATGACAACAATGTGGCAGTCCCTTTCATTTTCCGTCTCTCTGGCTATTGTCTGTTGTACTAGTATGCTTTCATTTTCTGCATTTTTAATCCATTCACCATGAAACCCATAATGATGATTACATTGTTACATAGCAGATCTTTCTGATTTACCCAAACAAGAACATGAACAGAAGCAAAGTATGATATGATCATAGATCTATGAGGAGAACCAGATACAGCATTGGGGAAATACCCAGATGAAAACTTACTGCACACACTATATGTGTCCATAGGGCATGCTCACAAGAGCCTTCCACTGAGAATTCCAAATTCTGATAGTGGAACAAGTCATTTCATGGGGGTTGTGATGCTTAAACCAATTTATCCACTGATTTACAGTCGTCTCTTTCACAATCTAAATCCAATGGAAAAAGGTTTTTTTGGGCCAGTGTTCATCATAGGACATTTTAATTACACGGTTTGGCCACTATGTCAAATCTACTTCATAGCCCGGCGCTCTTCCTGTATCCAGTTCTCTTTATACATCCATGAATATGATAATTAATTAACACCATCTACACAAAACTACATCTACACAAACACTTTTTTGATGGTGCTTTAAATTGTAAATTTATCAGAATACATCTGAGCCCCAATGCTAAAGCAACATTTTAATTCAATTTCAGCACAGTAAAACGTCAGCCCAGTTGAATCATATGCTTTTTGCAAAAACTTGGCTCTCTAGCACCGAGGTGTGCTACTTGAACACTTCAAAGGGAGACTGCTTTTATTTTGATGTGTAGCTCCCTAAACCTTCTTCCCACTTCATTTTCCACACCTTATTTACTGATGAAGCTATCTTTAAAGCAAGACTATATAACTTTAGACAGAAGAAATGACACATTCTTCCTGTTACATATTAAAAAGTAGCGTTCATAAGCGGTAACCTTGCTTGACATTAGCTTCTGGTGGCTAATGTTAGCTAAAGTTACCGAGCGGGTATTGCCGTGTAGGCTAACAGCCATTAGCGAGGCAGTTAGCTGACTTTATGACTTGTCCTTACATGTGCTGATTTGACTATTAATCCATTATTTTAACTTTTAATTTCCAGCTTAATTAAAAGTTACAGTTCATTAGCAAGTATGCCCTTTTTTTCAAATAAGATACCCTTTGCTGCTGCTAACTGACATAACAGTGTAATTTTGCTGATTTTATGGCTCTTCAGTGTGACACCCTTCTCCTTTAATTTAGCTTTCACCTTACTATTTCTTTGATGTGTTCTTACAACCTTTGGCTTCCTACATTTCTCTTTCCCGCTCTACACCTCTTTCACCCCCTTATCCCAACCCGTCATCCCTCTCCTCACATTGATGTTCATCTCCAGGAGGCTGGTAGAAAGACAGTGCGAGGGAGATGATGGCAGCGATCTCCAAGATGATGAGCGTGACATCCTGGAGGGCTTCCCACACGAGCTCGAGGAAAGTCTTGGCCTTCTTCGGGGGGATGAAGTTTTGTCCGAACGTCTGGCATCGACGCTCCAGATCTGCAGGGTCCCCACTGAGACCTGAGAGACGCATTGAGAGAGCGGACAAATAAAATTAAAAAAAAGCGGAATTTAACTTGCCAGGAGTGATAAAGACAAAACACATCTGCATGCACGGTAGCACACTTACTTTGCAAGTCACTTTAGTGCTGTTTCAAATAAAAGTTTGAATTCAAGTTTGAGCACATTCAAATGGTTCCAGCTTCACTTTCATCCATTATCATTTATCACAAGTACACACTTAGACAGTAGACACACACTGCATTAGCACAAAGAATCACATCCAAAAAATACAAAGCCAAGTAGACTAAACTTTCTTCATCCAGTTACATACTAAGAATTAAGGCAGCTAATCCCAAATTTACTTTCCTCCCTCCAAACTGTCTCTCTCGTCTCCAGGCTCACTGCAACTTCTCCATCCTTACCCTCCTCTCCCCCTTCAACCTCACCCCTAAGTGATTCAGTTTCCATGGTGACCAGGATATCAGGTCCAGGGCTTCCTGTCTCTAACAGGTTTCTGCCCAGCAACAGGTGATGTCATTCCTCCAGTGTGCTAGGTTTGGAGCTTTCTTTTCTTTTTTTTCCCTTTTTTTTTTGGATTGGCTGTTGAGGAGGGAGAACAGCAATTTGTATGCTGTGGTTGGCCAAGATCGGTGACAACCTTTGCATCCGTTTGCCTGTGCGTGCGTGCGTGTGTGTGTGCGTGTGTGTGTGTGTGTGTGTGTGTGTGTGTGTGTGTGTGTCTATTCTGAGACTTTCTGGTCCAGTGTGCTTGCTGCAGAGAGTCATATGTTGCTCATATGTAGAGTTGTGTAGCAATATGATGCTCAACAGGGTTCAGGCCAAGGAAAGGCAGAGAGAGAGAGAGAGAGAGAGAGAGAGAGAGAGAGAGAGAGAGAGAGAGAGAGAGAGAGAGACAGAGACAGAAGAGAGAGAGAAAACAGGTGACCTTATGCTGAGTAATCGTAGCGAGTCGTATCCTCCTTTCATTAGTCCATCCCTCCCTCCCTCCCTCTCTTATCCATCCCTCCATTCTTCCCTTCCTCCTCACCCTCTCTCGTTGGCTCTCCTACTCTCTTTTTCTCCTTCTCTCAATCTCCCCTTGATGTGTCCTTGACAATGCGGCAAGCTGTTCTAGCTTTCCCTTCTCACCCCTCATACCCCCCGTTCACCACACACACACACACACACACACACACACACACACACTCTTTCTTTCACTCCTTCTTTCTTTTTCTCGTTGTTTCTCCTCCTCCTTCTTTTTCTCCTTTCAATGTGGATTTAATGGTCTCATACTGCAGTGCTGGGATATCCATATCAGCGTGTGTATGTGTGTAAAAGAGATCCCATTCTGTATTGGTTTAACCCCTGCTCTGTGTATCTTGTTACAGCTGATGTTCAGCAATCAACTGCATCATAATGTATATGCGTGTGGCGCGTGCGTGTCTGTGAATGCGCGTGTCATATCTGTTTGCGCCGTGCCGTTTGAAAATATGCATTTCGGTACGCGTGAGTGTTTCTCTACCCATATTTTCCCATCTATCCATCTGATCTGCCAACTCATGATCTTCCTCTGTGATCATTGCTATTGTGATCTCGCTAAGAAGAGGCAGCAGCTTTTTGTTGCACTGTCAAACGTCTCCGATTGCGGAGCAGAAAATATCTTGAGCTGTGGGGTCCTGAGTGATCGGTCACAAGTTTTGAGCAGACGGAGTTTCAATTAATGACATTAGATTTCTACAAGGTGACAAACATGTTTTCTTCAGCCGAGTTTGGGCTCCGGCTGGTTTGTCAGGTCACGTGACACCGTATGAAATTAGTGAAAGTCAACACAGTGCAAAAGAAGTGTGCGGATAGCAAAGTGTATGTACGTTCGTGTGTGTTGTTTGCCAACTGTGCTTTGTAGGGACAACTGCCAGTACATGATTCTGTGTGTGTGTGTGCGCGTGTGTGTGTGTGTGTGTTTGCTTGGTTTGTTGGGACCTGCTGCACTGATTCCTGACCAGCTCACAGTATCAAATTAGCAACACTCAACACAGACTTACTGTAACTCTACACCCACCAACTCCCTCACCTTTTCTGCATCTCTTTCGCTTTCTCTCTCACACACATACACACACACACACACACACACACACACACACACACACACACACAGACACACACACAGTCTTCCTCCTGCGTTTCACCCCTCTCTGCTCCTCACCATCTCCATCTCACAGTTCTCGGTCATCTTTCTCTCTCTTGCTGACTTCCCAAGCCAACTTCTCTCTGATGTTGTGTTGCTAGGTTACAAAGTAGTTGAAGGAGTGGGCGTAGTGGTGGTACCACACCCCTGTTAGAAACATGCAAGTGTGCACATGCACGAACATACGCGACACACGCTAAGACTTAAAATTCTACGATCACTAGTCATTAAAGATCTTTGATTGGCATGATCATATTAACATGGGAGTGTGTTTAAATTTGCAGTTGAACATTATCATTAACACTTACAGCAACAGTGCAGAAGCAGTAAATCCACTAATCAGTCAGTAACATGTAAAAATCAGACAATTTTAAGACACTTTCAACCCATTTTTCACAAGCAAGCTGCAACCAACAATTATTTTTTATTAATAATGAATAATAATTTACAACTCAAATGATTAGTCTATTAATCATTCAATCAATCATCAGAAATGTATTGCAATTCATTCATTCATTCATTGTGAACTAACACTCTAGTTCCAGCTTCCACAAGGTGAGGATTTGCTTGTTTTTCTTTTTTTAAATAATTATTTAATAATCTGCAGATTAACCAACAATAAAATAATAGTTGGTCCCAGCCCTAAAATGATTAATTGATAAGTTAATGCAATTCTCAATAACTTAACCAATAATCAAAATAGGTCAATCCCTTTGCATAAACCCACACTTACATATACTGTGTCTGCAATAATTGCATGTGTACAATCAGAGATTCTCTGCACCCTCTAACTCCAATCATCCATTTATTGATTTACTCTATCAGCTTTCCAATCATTCATCCACTATAATCCCCTCATTCATTCATCAATCAATCCATCCAGCCATGTTCTCTGAGCACGCAACACGACCCAAAGTCACTTTCTATAGCCAGGATTACACTCCAGGAGTAAAGTGTGATTTTACTGTTTGACGGAGGTGCGTTTGTTTCGTACATCATTTCATCCTTCTGTTTGAAATGTGTTCTACTGCAGTGAAGTGAACTGAGTGCATAACATGGAATTAATGTTGTCTTGGTCAGTTTCTGTCATCAAGCGGGTTAGTGTTAAAACTTAATTTTAGATTGTTATATAATGATTTGTGACGGCAGCTCATCACTTCCAGTTGTTGGAGGCAAATGACGATGATCAGATTTAGGCACAGTTTGCAACAATGCGACTAATGCAGTGGTGTTTATGTGTGACTCCAACCGAGAGTACAACGTCATCCGTTCTTCCACTCGTTCATTCAGATAATCTCAGTGTACCAATTCACCTCCCCACTACCGCATCTCCATTCATCCACTCTATAAATCCATCCATCCATCCAGCGATCCAGCAAACTATTCACCCATTCATGTGTCTACTCATCCACAGAACCATTCCTACATCAGTCTATTTATACATCTGTACTCTCACCCATTCATCCATCTAACCATATACTCCTCCATTATTCATCCACCCACCCACCCATATACTTTTTTTACCCATTCAACCATTGGACCATCCAGGCTTGCTCACCCTCAGTGGTGCTGGACAGTAGTCTCTGGCAGAGCCCCTCTGTGTCTCCGTAGCTTTCCTGGATCTTAGTCAAGGCGTCAGTCCCTCGGAGCTCCATCAGGTCCCTCAGCTCTTCCACTGTGACCCCAAAGTCTCCCCCTGTGTTGCTTCCGTCCGCTCTTCCTCCACCTCCACCCCCGCCTCGAGTCCCTTTGGGATAAAACTCCACTGCGCTGTTTGCCATTTCGCCCATCGTTGCTGTTGTTGACATGTCAGAAAGTTCCTTTTTCTGTTTTGGTCCTTCTCTCTCTCCGTAGTCTCGACTCAGTTCCCCTTTCGTTTGGTTGGTGGAAGGTTGTTCATGTGCTTAACAGTAAAGAGTCTCGGTTCTGTTTTGATTTCTTACTTAAAAATGTCTAATTATAATGGTACGCCTAAACCCTTTTTTTTAATTAAAAGGGTAATGAAGGGGCGTTGGTTTATTTTTTCTCCTAACTATCTTGCCCTGGCCTCCCACTGCTCCTTTAATTCTCCATAATCGGAGGAGGAGGGTGAGGGGGATGAAGGACAGCAAGCAGGGGCACTTCAGAAGCGTGATGTCTGAATGAATCCAGCTTTCTTTTCCTTCGTCTCCTCTGCAACTCCGCTCTTTCCTCGTTTCTGTCCCCCTCCCTCCAGGGTCACGACCAGTCCATGGACGGACGGACGGACGGGCTGACAGACTGACAGGCGGGGATGAAGGGAAGATGGACGGGCGGAGAGAGGGGCGAGCGAGGCAAAGGCAGCTGATATATCAGAGACAGGAAGTGGATCCAGTTCAGAAGTAGCTACTGCTGCACCAACAGGACCTAAAAGGAATAGAGGAGATAAAACATTACCACTCTGTTCTATTGATCGCACTCACTGTCATCACATCAAATCATTTCTGAGGCAGAGATGAAACTGGATTCAGATGTGAAACCTTGTTTCAAAGGCATGATAAAAAATACAAGGAAGACAACGGGTTCAATCAACCACATCAATACATCTGATTATCTATTAAAGTATGGTCATTATTGGTATAATCATAGCTCTGTGACAACAAACATCCACTCACTTTCCACACATTTAGCTGTTTAAACACCTTTCGTATGGTGCATTGTAAAAACCTGTATTAATTATTTATTTGGCCACTTGGGGGCAGTACAACAAGCTGTAAACACAACGCTGACACATTATTATCTTAGCTTAGTTGATATGCTAGCAATGATATGTTTATTTACACAGAAAACAGGCACAAGGTAACATTAGCTTTCATTTGGAGTCATGATTTTGGCCATGTGATGAATTCAAGTCCTACATTCACTCTGTTTGGTGTCCAACAATTCCTAAGAAAAAAACAACTCTTTAGCAGCTAAATGCTCCACTATGCTCACAAGTTAGCTGCTAACTTTATCTGAGTGTATTTTGCAGTAGGGACATTTGGTTTTTTAGAGCGTTTTCACTGAAAACAGCTGCCTGCTACATCTGAGAACAAGTCTAATGAGAGCAGTGAGACCCAACCAAAACAATACATTTTCTGTAAAACCAAAACACTGAGCTAAAAGACACTAAAAAACTCCGTAAGGTCGAGTGCTCGAACTGCAGAGCTGTGACTCTGTGGCTTCATGACCACAAGCATCACATTTCACATTATACATTGTCAATTCATTCATTGTTAATATAAAAAATATTGATTACAGCAGCTTTAAATACAGTATTTTCCGGTTTACATCATAACAACCCAACAAGAGTCTTTTGCTTTCATCTGCTAACAATTACAATCACAATGTGTATCACGTTGCTCATGAAAAAAATAATACTGACTTGGATATCATTACATTCCTGAATAAACTGTAACAGGATATGGCCGGCATTATACCATATTGTCCTTGTTGTCAATAGAAAGACCAAAGCTAACAGCGTGTTAGTCTGTCTCGCAGTATTTTCACAACTTCCCTAACCCATCGGTTCTAATTGAAGACACAGATATATAATCTCTTCTTTTTTTTTATGGCAAAGCAATTTCTAACAACAGCTGGGCATTGTAGTTTTTAGCAAAAAATTACTCAAACAGGAGGATATACTGCATTTGTTGGGGACTACTTTCAACCGCGGATTAATACGTGCTAGTGAGTAATTCTAGCAGCAAGATGGTGTACGTAGGATTGAGTGCGTGTGTGGAGCTCTAAAGCACAGAGAATTGAGATACACATACTACTCTTAATAGGATTAATGCATTGTTTGTTTAGGTCTTTCCATTGACTTCATTAATAATAAGAAAAATATAGAATATTACCACCCTTGTCTTTTAAGTAAACTGAGGTAATGTGACTTCTAACCAGATATATCAAATGTGTCTTATGGGTGAAATCAATTAACTTTGCGGAACCTAAAAAAAAAAAATACCAGAAATGTCCTGAAGTGACTTGCTCTTGTTGAATCCACAAAAAAAAAATTGTCTAATCAGCGAATTAACATTTTGACCCATCTCTGGAATTGATTTCATTAAAATGTATCTTACACCGATAGTGCTCAG
>NC_084979.1:3395171-3440171 GCF_963691925.1 Scomber scombrus
CAGTCTAAGCCAAGCATCATTTGTGACATCACAACTAATGTGGAAACCAATCCTGGTGCAGTAACTTGTGTCATGTGTAAATGTGAAACCTCCAGTGCACAAACATTGAGAATGAACTGTTCAGTGAAGTAGGAGACATCTTGTGTCCATCAGGTCAACGTAAAGACATTTTTAACTGCATATATTTATTTGCATATTAGTAGATTCTGGATTTTTCAGTTAGGGGGAAGTAGTAAATGTAATTTTAAGAATTTTAACAAGGTGAATTAAAGTCTGTAAAGTGAGTGTTTTTTTGCGTAGAAACAATATCAGACACAAATTATTATTTGAAAGCTGTTATAATAATAATAGCAACACTAATAATGCATGGAATTTGTACTGCACATTTATTTTGCAGTGAATCTTAAAATGCTACAGAATTAAATACAACATATATAAGAAATGAATAAGAGTTATGATGAGAAGCAACCTGAATTAAAAAAAAGGCCTGTTCTAAGAGTCTAGGGTCTCTGCTGCCCTCTGATGGTTAGGAAGGCTGCTCCACAAGCATGGTGCAGTTACTGAAATGAAGCCCTTGGTGAAGTTTAAAGGAGAAATCTTTGCTGGAACTGCACAACATGACAAGGAGCCCCAAGTAGACACTGATTCTTTACAGTAGGTCACAAACCAAAAAGGTTGGGAATGATTTGTTTAATATTTGGCCTTGCATTGTATTTTATAAGCTGATCATAATTAATGTAAAATCTATATCTCATAGTAACCACTGACAGGACTAACTATATCTGTTAGGTAAACTATGATGGGAGTACAAAGTGGAATGTGGAAATACTGAAATAAATGCAATCTCAAAACTGTACTTTCCACCACTGTCTTTATAATATGTCTTCAAGCTACTGTATCTCCTGGTATGTCATAATAACATTCAACTTGTAATATAAATGTTTGTTTTGCTTTTATATCCCTGGTTGATACACATTTATGGTTCAACATGTATCCAGTTTGTCAAAGCGTTTCCATCTGCTGTTGTAAACATTCAGTGTGTAGTTTTTGTAAAGGAGGAGATGAGTCTTATATTTCCGGATGCAGCGGTTTATGAAATGAAGAGAACTGAGTGTTTGTGTATGTTTTCCGATATCCACTGAAGAGAAAAAGGGTGCCGCAGACTTATAACTCAAACTTGCTGGACTTACTGTTTGACAAGCAAACTATGTGAAGTGCGAAAAACACTACGTTTTCTGGAGCTGGGGACACTGTGGAGCCCACTCAAAGTGCCCTGGAGGGTTGGGTCCCTTCTTTGAAAAAGTACTTAGCTCATGGGTCAGGGTGAATAAACCCAGTGTTGACCAATGGGTTTAGTAGTAGCAGACCGCTCCTCTTTTTCTCAGTGTGACCAAACAAAGCAGAGGCCCGAGGCGCTGTCCGCGGTGCTGAAAGCTAGCACACCCTGGTGCTGAAGAACAAAGAATCATGCATTCATTTCATGCAGCACCCCCTAACACCCTCCTCCTTGCCAACACACACACACACACATAAACACGCACCAGCCCCCCCCCCCCCCCCCCCCCCCCCCAATTCACATGCATGGCTATACCCAACTGGTTACTGTCAAAGCTTGTTATGCAGCCAGCCAGTGTGAGGAGAAAGAGGAGAAATGTATTTATAGATGAATCAGATGAACTTATTAATAGATATCCTCCACACTGCAGGGAGATGGACCACAGACTTGCCCATCCATGCACACACACACACACACACACACACACACACACACACAAAAAAAAATATGACATACTTTTTCATTGTAGATGAGCATTAATCTGTTTTTATTTTTTCCACAATACACACAAAAAATGTCCTCTCTCTCCTTTCAAACATCTCATCTTGAAAATAGGTGAAAACTACCAAGAATAAGAGTTGAGCCCGATAAGAGGTCAAGTTACATAAATATTGTGCTGGGTAAAGGAATATTTGGTCAACTACAATTACTTTAATTGGCATTAAACAAAAATAGCTTATTATTGCAATATTGCAAAAAATCCAAAAATGCCTGTATATTTACTGGGTTACATCCTTATTTCGATACATTTAAATATATTTATCTGTGTATATATGTGAACATTTTTTGCCAGATAAATGTAACCACCATGTAACTTAGGTACACATAACACACTATTTTTCATATTATTATTAACAAGAAAAACACCTGACTAACCCTATAACATACCCAGACTGAAGAGACAGACTAATATCTATCCATTATGAATATATTCACAATCTGCTTCTCAGTTCTTCTCTGCAGCCACACTTGCATGCCCCATTCCTCATTCCTCTGCATTGCTGTCTGTCTCCAGCCCCTGATCACTTCTCCCAGGCTCCCCCAGTTCCTCAGACCTGCTATCCTCAAGCTGTCCACTAGATGCCCTCGGACTTTCCCTCCTTTCCCCATCTACACACCTGTTTCCACTTCTCATCAGTCCTGCAGTTACCTAGCCTACTCAGCCCACTCCTCACCTGCAATTAACTTCCTTGTTTTCTGATTTATGAGCATAATACCCCCTCACCTCACTCAACCTGCCTGTCTTTTATTTCTGGCAGTACGAACTGGCCCGAAATGAACTCAGCAGATAGCCTTTTCCTGGCATGTGCTTTGGCATGACACAGAATGTTTTTGTAAATGAAGAGCCAGGCTTCTTTGAGTCCCTCGCTGTTTCTGTGAAGTGGGACCCTGAATTTGCCCAGTTGGTGGCTTTTATAGGTGTAACAGGTCTCTTCATCGTGTTTGTCCCAAGCCTGTCTCTTCTGTACTTCAGGCTTCATCTCACCCCGCACCCAAAACTACTTCCGGTCATTAAGGCTTGGGTTTGTGAACCGCAGCATACCTGTCCTGAGCTGGCTAGACCGCTACCTGCTTGTCCTCATCCTGCATTCCGTGAATTCCAGGAGCCTTATATGGAAAAACTGAGGAGCCACCCTGACATCCAGTGGTCATCCTTTGAAGGGACTTGCCACACCATTTTCAAGTGGTAACGTGAAGTCTCCAAAAGGAGGTGTGGTCCCCATAGCTCCAGAACCACTACTGAGGACCATCCTGTTCCTGAGCCGCAGACTACCCTGCCAACATTCATCCTGTTCCTGACCTACTCGTCACATTTGCTGATGCAGCATGTTCCTGTGCTGCAGCAATCTGCTGCTCCAGAGCTGCAGTGGCGCCCTGTTCCAGAGCTGCAGCTGTCTCCTGCGGTTGTGCCTTTAGCAGCCTCTTGTGACCTGTCTCCCTACTGACACAGCCTGTTCAGAGCCATCGTTTGTTACTGTCGATGTGCTGCTAGACTTTCAGCAGTTGGCCATCCCCGCCAACTTCCTGCCAGACATTTAGCAGTCAGCCATCTCCGCCCATTTCCTGCCAGATCTTCAGCAATCGGTCACCTCTACCTATTCCCTGCCAGACCTCCAGCTGCCTGCCTCGTGCTTTCTACTCTGCTGTCTGCCTGTCCTGCACCCTGCTCCAACCTTTAGTCATCGATTACCTCTGACTCCGGTCCTGCACTCCAGCTGTCAGTCTCTTGTATAATACTCCAGATGCTGGATTCTTATTCAGGAGCCTGTGCTGACCTGTAGCCGAATCTTATGGTGCCAGATGACCTCCAGCTTTCCTTGCCGACCTCCAGAGCAGCCCAGCCTTTGTCGCCAACCTCCAGAGGGGTCCTGCCTACCATCTTCAGAGCAGTCTTCCCATCTGTCCTGCTGTCTGGTCGACCTCCAAAGTGGTTTGGCTCATCTGTCCTGTCATCAGGTCAACCTCCCAAGAAGTCACGCTCCTGCTGTCTGGTTGACCTCCAGAGCAGTCCCAATCACGTTGATGGTCTCTAGAGCGGTTCCATCTACATCACTGGCTCCCAGGTTGTCCTCCAAAGCGACTCCGCACACCCTCTGGACCTGCTCCACCTTTCTGTCTTGCATCCTGGTGATCCTCCATATCTGTCACACCCATTGGCCCTGCCCCCAGGCTGTCTGCCTGAGATCTCCTGCTCCGCCCTTGTCCAGCCCCCAGAGATCCCTGGCTCTAATTTTTCAGCTCCCAGGCCACTTGCCTGTACTTCCCTCCTCCAGACTCCCTCCCACCCTGCTCAGTGTTCCTGATCAGCTTGGTGGGATGTTTGGAATCCATCCCCTGGGGCTGGTGGTTCTCTCACAGTCTGCTCCCAGTCCCTCTCTGCATTGCTCTGTCTGTCTGCAGCCCCTGCTCACTTCTCCCAGGCAATGTACAACTACCCAGACCTGTCATCCTCAAGCTGTCCATCTGATGCCCTCAGACTTTCCTTCTTCTCCCCATCTACACACCTGTTCCCACTTCAATCAGTCCTGCAATTCCTTGTCCTACTACTCACTCAGTCCTTCAGCAGACACTTATACTTATACTGGTTCATTTAGTTTGTTCTCTTACAGTTTGTCATAGTTGCTGCCATGGACTCTCATATTCTAGCCAATCTGATCCTGATTCCTTATCATGTTCCTTTACCTGTAACTGCAGTTTTGGCATTTTGGTCTTCCACCTGTCTGCCCTGTTCTAATTCATTACATATATAACAAGTAAACAATCAAAGGATCACTAAAATCATTACAATTCATCATCCAGGAATCATAAATGTCTGCACAAAATTGTGTGACACATCCCTCTGATAGATGTTCAGATGTTTCACAGGAAGGGGTGAAAACACTGACCTGCTGGTGGCCCTACAGTTAAAGTCAGGGCATCATCAAAGTCAGCAGGATTCATCCTTTAATAACCATAAATGTCTGTGCAAAATGTCACAGTAAAATATTAAAGAGCTGTCAAGACATGTCATTAAATGCAACAAATGTCTCACCATCAGTGGAAGCTCTGATCAATCTGAGATCATGTAATCAAGAATCTGTATTCTTAAATGGACCAATCTCTCCCAAAAGACAACTTTCTCTTTCAATCAGCAATTTATTGTTATGAGTAGGCATCAGATGTTCCAGATGGTAGATATCTTTTGGAATTAAACACAATCCAATTGCCAAGGCTGATATTTACAGGCATTCATACCTGCCTCAAAAATGATTTCAATATAGTAAATTTGGTGTTTCTCTTACATTTCATAGCGCTATCATCTGGTCAAGATTTCTATTTGTCGAGTACTTTGTTTTACTGCAGAATAGGCCTAGCTGCAAAGCTAATGACATTCCCATCAGCTTCAGCTGTACATTGTGTGTATTGCTAATTAGCTAACATTAGCATGCAAACACATTAACTAAGATGGTGAATATAGTTAACATTATACCAGCTAAACATCAGCATGTTAGCAATAGCATTTAGCCTTATTGCTGTGCTGAAGTACAGATTGGACTGGTAGCATGGCAGTAGACACCTACTTGTTGAATCCATCTGCAGTAACAGATTTTTTCACCATGTGGAGGAAGCAGAAACAAGTTGTTAACACACATATCCTTTTAAATTGATACGGTGAACTTGTTGCTTCATTTACACATGCAGTGCTTGTGGAGCAACATTGTTATTCATTTAGAGTTGTGTTTTTGTGCACCTGGTGTATGTACAGACGGGGTACAAATTAAAGGAAAAACCTGAATAAATGCGTGTAGAAACATAATGACTGTAGATGCCTCCACACAGGTGCACTGCGTGGTACAATGTTGTTGTGGATGGCAGGAGCTTCAGTCACAAAGCCCGCTCAACCGGCTGGTGTTTCAATAGGAACAGAGACTCAAGTTAAATCTACATTTAGAAATATGGGAAAGAGTCAATAGGATTGTGGAAATTGTGGAAGATAACTCACAAATGATGACTGTGATGCTTGTGCATTAGTGCAATATATAAGGACCAAACAGAAGAGCAACTCTTCCTCAGGTGACTGAAAATATCAGTGCAGGATGTGATCAGACTGTCAGCAATAACAGTCTGTCCACAATTACATAGAGAGGGATGTTATAATAGAGCCGCAGTGCATAAACACCTCGTTACAAAGATGAATGCACATTTTAAAGTTCAGTGGTGCAAAAACCACAGGCACTGGTCTACACAGATGTGGGGAAAAAAAGTGAGTCATCCTTCACCTTATTCTCAACAAGTGGGCGAAGGCATGTGTGGCGTACAGCAAGAGAACGGAACAGGCCTGAATGCTTGACTGTTACAGTGAGGGGGGTCTGGTGGGCTCTGTTATGCTGTGGGCATTTTGCTGGCATGGTTTGGGTCCACTTGTCACCTTAGAGGGAAGAATCACTGCAAATCCAAATCCAAAGTTGATCTGAGTGATCGCCTTTATCTTACGATGAAACGTTTCTATCCTGATGGGAGCGGTCTCTTCCGTGATGATAATACCTTCATCCGTAGGGTATGAGGAGTCACTGAATGGTGTGATGAGTAAGAAAATGAACCGATGTGTTAGACAGCGCTCTCCACCATCATCATCATCAAAACACCAAATGAGGGAATATCTTTGGAAGAATGGTGTTCATCAGTCCGGTATGCCAAGGTGCATTGAAGCTGTTCTGGCGGTATGTGGTGGCCCAACACCTTACTAAGACTCTTTATGTTGGTTTTTCCTTTCATTTGTCCTATTCACTCTCTCTTTTAGCTATATCCCTCCTGAGGGATATGTTTGGCGGGAAGAGCGTTTTATATTCAGCTCCAACTGAAATCATGCTCTCATGGCTGTGGGTTCACCCGCCGATTTATGCGCCATAACTTATAACCACTTTCACAGCCAAATTTGGGTGTTTCCCTGCACAGCCAAGAATGGAAAATCAATCATCACAGTTGTATGGATAGGGTTAGATGTGCCATTTCTATCTAAGTTAACACCTCAGCTGTCTGGGGTTATGTTTAGTTGCCACTTTGTGCAGTAAAATAGTTAATGAATGGTGCTTGACTCGGTCTTACCGGTGCAAATATAGGCCTATTGTATTTTATACTAGACTCCTGTTGTCTGTACTGTTGTGTATAGACTGTATAGACTGATGGTCTGTTGGTTGAGCTTGTTGGACAAGTAGTGTTTGCTGTTATTGTCTTTACAATACAGAACTCTCCTTTTTTTCAGATCTTTTTTTTCTTCTTCTAACTTTTCATAAGTCCTTTTTCTGGGGGGGAAAAGATGGCCCAACCAAAATACAATTTCTGCCTACGCCACTGGCTTTAACGTTTTCAAAGTCAACTAAAAAGAACAGTCAATATTTGTATTCATGTTACCGGTATAAGACAGAGTGCATCTTGAAAGGTTTTGATAGACTTCTGACTGATGGTTTGATGGCCTTGTCTGTCTTCTGGCCCATCCATCTTTTCATCTTCGCTGTTTACATGGACGATGAATCATGCAGGCTGCTCTTTTTGCTCCACCCCTCAATACTAAGAGTGTACACACACACACACACACACACAGAGTACTTGCTCTCTTAAATCTATTGTCTATGCATTAGACATTTAGAGTGTTTAGGGGCGCTTGGTTGATGTCTAATAGGTCTGAGGCTGAAGGCTGCAGAGCTTTTATCAGTTCAAGGGCACTCAGCTTCAAGACTGTAGGCCTGATATAACATTAACATCCCAAACTGTCATTTCAATATGAACACACATGCACAGCTGGTTGTTGTGTGTGTGTGTGTGTGTGTGTGTGACCTTCTGACTTCCCCTCAAGCCCCACAGTAAGGGCTGAAGTGATGTGTAAGCAGATCTGAGGCGTGCAGCTGAGAGGAGAGGCGATCAGAAGAAGCCGGAGAGCGTTGAAGTATAATGCAAAGATTAGCTTCCCTCCTTCACACCCAATGTTCCTCCTAAAACTGCTTCTCCTTTCACCTCACACCCCCTTCATTCCCCCCTTTCCTTACCCCCTCATCCTTTAACTCTCATCCATCCAAGTCACTCTTTTTTCCCCCTCCTCTTCTGACTCCTTCCCTCAGTTCTCCTTCCCATCTGATGGTTAATTCATGGAGTCTGGCTGAACATGCACCCTCTCCATTATTAATATAACATTAGGGAGACAGAGGGAGGAGGAGAGAAAGGAAGAAGGGGAAAGGAAAAAAGGGAGAGAAGGAATAAAATAAAAAGGAGAGTGAGCTGGGGGCGGGAAAAAGAGGGCATAAGAGATGAGGAAAGGGTAACAGGGGTGAGTGAAGCAAATGAAGAGAGAGGAAGAGCTCAGAGAAAAGACCCAGCAGCTACATAAGGGAGGGAAAAAAAAACATTTGAGTTGGAGGAGAGTGACAGATGAGAACGGAGAGAATGTGTCAGGAAGAGGAGTATTGTATGACACGTGATGCTATTGGGATGCATGCAGTGTCTCTTGTCCCGTGAAGAGAGGCATGAGGAGGAGGAGGAGGAGGGGAAAGAGAAAAAAAAAACAGATAGAGAGACTCAGATGTGTCAGTGTTGATCATGTGACGATGACTCTTTTTCTCCTGGTCACACACACTTCCTCTCTCTCTCTCACACACACACACAAACACTTTAGGCAGGCCGATCTGATTTTATACTTTAATTTTTTTTCTAAAACAAATACAAAAAAAGGTATGGATGGTCAAACACTTGTCACTCTTCAAAAATATCAAGTTTTAGAAGCTTTGTACAGTAAAAAAAAAGAAAAAAAAAAGGAATTAAAGCACAGTGGGCAGCCTTTAACAGTATTCACATCGTGTTCACAGTCAAAGTCAGACTTTTTTTTTTTTTTTTTTGGACAATAAACAGCAGTGATGGCTGAGCGTTCAACACTCACACAGCTGGCAGAGTTGCATATCTTTGTCTCTTTTCACTCCCTCCAAAACATTCTCACCTATTAAAAAACATGAGAACAGGTAGTCCTAAAGTCTAGTCCTAACCCTAACACAATCACATTCACACCCCACTTAGGCTAACTGTATTATAGAGTCAGGTGACCTCTAGGCTATCTGGGCTTTCCATGCAGCTTTACACTGGTGCATTCACAGATGGGCTAATTGGGAGTTTATCTGCAAGTGAACCGTAGTCTGACAAGGTTAATTCATTTAATATTCTTTATTTGTCTCGTCCTCAACAAATCTCATGAAAAAAACAAAAGCAGCGACGTGTTAGTCCGTCTCAACACTTTCCATTAGTCCATTAATTACAGTTCTATGTAAATCTTTTAAAACAGGACATCGTTATATAGTTTAGGATGTAGTTTAATTTTTTAAAAAGGCTAAATAATTTCCCGAAACAGCTTGGTAATGTATTTTTAACACGTGTTACTCAAGCTGAGTAAACTATGTATTTATTGAGGACTATTTTCAGTGGAGGATTTAGTGTGCTGCTGAGTATTTATGGCAGCAGGATGGAGGTTGAGTTAAAAGTGACTGAATAAAATGCAGAACTCATGTTTGTCATAATAAAGAAAGATGTCATCCGGCACAACGGTGTGACTCACTGTGTTTTCAGTAGTTTGTGGACAACGATGGAGCCCTATGGCACTGAGGATTTGTTGAACACACTGTACTTGGTTGTAGATCATTGTTGGTTTTGGTCTTTTCGTGAGATTTGTTCAGCATAAGAAAAAAAATACACTATTATCTTTGGAGTTGACTGATTCACAGTCTAAATGAAAGTCATTTTAAAACAGCACAAACATTTGTAGATATCATATTTCTTCATCAGCTTGCTCCCTTCACCAACTAATTCATGAAAGGATCTCTGGGAACAGCAGCGACACAAAAAAACAAGAGGAGAGA
This sequence comes from Scomber scombrus, assembly GCF_963691925.1. Classification (NCBI taxonomy): domain Eukaryota; kingdom Metazoa; phylum Chordata; class Actinopteri; order Scombriformes; family Scombridae; genus Scomber; species Scomber scombrus. Next base: position 3,404,883 of record NC_084979.1, read on the forward strand.
CTTAATAAACCAAGAGGCACTCGAGCTGCCAAATATCTCACTGTAATCACTGTGATACATTATCACTTATGATGAAGGGGTTGTTAAGCCAATGAAGGCATTCACATGTGGATGTACTTTGGAACAATTTATGTAATAATAGGCAATGTCAAGATGAGCTACGCATCTTAAAGATTTAAGGAGATTTATTAGGAAGAAAATCCACGTTTCCTCTTTAATATGTAGATTTATGCAGCAACATGTTCTGGATTATAATCACACAATCCAGACTTAGTCTCGACTGTATATTTATTATATGGTGATATTATCCTAACGCTGAAATGTGTAAGGTTAGAAAAATAAATATCAAGTTGAGGTCAACGTTCCAAGTTTTTTTCACAAATTTGCTGGAATCTTTGATGGAATTATTCATAACAAGTGTGTGAAATTAAAATGTAATTGAAATGTGTTGCGTGTGGAATGTATACGGATTACTGGTGTTGAGGGATTGGATGTGTTGTAGAGGAAAGCTGGTACTCACGTAATACTCCAGAGCACATCAGTATTCTGCAGAGAGATCAGAGACCAGAGAGTGACAAATGTCTCCTCACGGTGGCCAGAGTTGGTAATGCAGGTGTGTTTTTGTCACAGCTCACGGACTAACTGGGGCGATACAAAGTGTTCGTCTCTCGTGCAGAAACGGGGACAGGCGGACACAAACGCACCTGAACCCAGACTGTTTCATGCAGAGAATTACCCACACGCGCACACACATTCATGTCACACAGACACACACATGAAAAACATACATACACAGTAGACAAAACTTGTGTGTCTCCCGTGTGAAGGTCTTCTAGGTGTGTCCTTCAGATACACTTGGCCTCCATGTCGTACAGTTGGAGAAGGTCCGAGATCACAGCATCGATGTCTGCTTTCGTCACGTCCTCGCACAGCACCTATACACACACACACAAACACACACACACAAAGCACAGATTTCAGCTCCACACATGGCCTCAATAAACAGTGGACATCAAAGGTCCACACACCGTTTCAAACGACCTAGATTTTATTGCCTTGAGGACTGAAGTGGAAAACCGTAACAAATCCTGACTTCTTTTTTCCATCTGCATTTGGATATAGTGGTTCATAAAGTCTAAGCTCAAACAAAAGAGAGCTCATTAGTAAAAAAGGTTTGATAATGGAAAACTGTAATTGCCACAATCCTCCAATTAATATGAACCACTTCTGCTTTGAAGACTGGCTGAACCTGCACAATGGTTGGCATCATACTAAAAGCAGGGCAGCTGTGTGTGGCAGGCAACACAGCTACTGTTTGTGTCTGACCTTCTGGAAAAATACCCATAAGTACCAGTTTCCATACTACACACGTATAAAATTCCATTAAATGTGCGATAGGATCTTAACAGAACAGAACAGGACCACCCCCCCTCTTTTTTTTTTTTAGGTGTAAATGGAATGAAAACAACAGATTTCTTGTTTTAAAGTTGAAAATATGACTGTCATTTTGCTGTTTAGAGCATTTCTCCTTACCGTCTACTCATAGAAGATCATGTTTTGATTGACATCTGCATAGGCTACTGGGGGCCTGGCTAACTACAGTAGCTAATGACTGGGTTTCCATGTTGCGCTACTAATTCACCTCGCCTCGCCTCCAACACTGTAAATATCCTACTTTATTACAAATACCATTATCACTAAAAGGAGGCAGAGGAATAACTAAACATAAAGCACACCGAGCAAGAAAGAGCAACAGACTGAGAAGGAGGGAGAGAAGCTATCTTTAGTTGCTAAGCTAAAATAACTAGCTGATCTGAAAAGTGTGTAAACAACTGTGTGACTTGCGAGAAAGTGGCTAAAAAGGAAATGAGCTAAGAGTACTTGAGCAGAACTAGTGTATGTTTAAATGAACAGTGGGTAATTAGCTGCAGTAATGAAGAATATAGTCAAATTTAACTCAGTTAACCAATAACACAAAAACTCTAGCAACCGGAAATTAGATAATATGCTAACTTCAGCATGGCTGGACCTGTCATGATAACCAAATGATGACCTCAGTATTGCCACACTTCACATTAGCAGCTAAGAGGCTATTCTTGTCACTGTGTACATCCTGAGTGGAGACTGCAGAAGAATTAAAGGTAAATAACTCTGTCCCCAACCATAATGACAGTCTGTGTTTTTAATGAAGTGTAGCACCTACTCTCCAATCCCACCCTCTGCCCCTCCCTGCATTATTATGCTATTATATTATCATTATATCAGTGCAGCTTTATGAAATGCTTCCCGTCAACCTTTAGGTTTACGGTTTAAAATGATCCCTCACTATACTATGTAGAGACTAACACAATATCTTACAAAGCAAAGCCCAAACTCACTTTTAAGAAGAGGCCATGACCTTCACTCCATCAATGCTGCTCAGTCATCACTCTGCATGAAGCCAGCTGGCGTGTGGATGTGTTTACTTGTTTTAATTAACCCTTTGAGATGTGAGATCAGTATCTGGTGTACAATGCTAAATTATACAAGGCTGTGGGGACTGACTCAACAGACAAACGCAATTTGTGGAAACGAGAGATGCATTTTGTAGAGTGACTGTGTGCTGATGATGCTTTAATGCGAGAATAGGAACAGCTGAGTGCATCGGAAGTGCATCTGATACTCACAAAGTAACAAATTACTAAAACTAATCAATTCATGACATAAAAACAACACATAGACTGTTTCTCTCCTCAACCTGTAATTATGAACACACACACACACACACCTGCCACCACTCTTTCTCCCCGACAGGCAGCTCCACTCCATAGCTGTTTAGTGCGAGGTACAGCGTCGCTATGGCGATGTGTTGGGGTGTGTGGCGGATGCACATGGCTCCGTGGTAACAGTCTCTAAGCAACGCCCAGGAAGTCTCAGCGACGGGAGCTCGGGACCACGCGTGGCGGTTCACGAGCGATTTCACGGAAGGCAGATAGTGGAGTAAATACTGGAGAGAGAGAGAAGAATCACTGTATAACTTATAGATAAAGCAAGGGACAAATAATTATTAGATTTTTTTGGCATTAAGTAAATTATGTGTGTAACGGTGATCAGCTGTTCTTCTTCTTCTCTGAGAATTTAGAGAAGGAAGGAAGGAATGCAGCATTTTCAGCTACTGAGCACACAAACACATTGGGACAACCATGACAACATCAGACAGTAACTGAGACAGACAAGGAGGCTCAACGTTAAACAGCGGACACACACACACACACACAACAAACGCCTACCTTGTGCGGGTGTTCAAAGGACACTTGGAAGTTGAGTTGTCGGAGGATGAGGAGCTCGCACTGCACCACGCTGTCCCTCACGTCCCAGAACTCCTTGTCACATTCTAGAGGGGCGCTGCCGCTGTTGAAATACCTGAGAGGGAGGAAACAGAAGGAGAAGAGAAGAGAGAGGGAAGGTGGAGAGCATTTGAGGTGACAAGCAAAAAAAAACATTGCTATTTTTGAAAACATCCTGCAGTGAAAGACTCAAAACCAAAATATTCACCAGTGTTCACTTTGGTCAAAGTCCTCTGCTTTTATCCACCAAACCATATCATGTCATAAAACTGGACTTGACTCTTGTTTGAATTGTTGAATGTTTTTGGCTCTGTTATTTTAACACGTTCAAATAAATGAATAAAGTAAACGGACTAAACTTAAACTCACACAGTTGACCATTTAGTGCGGGACTCCAGACTGTGACCATTATTTTGAAAGTGTGCCAGTTAAAAATTTGTGGCGGCAGCGTGGCAGGTCTGATAGGAATGAGGGGTGAGGATAGCAAAGAGAGAGAGGGAGAGGGAGAGGGAGAGGGAGAGGGAGAGGATGAGTCACAGTGCAGAGAGAGACAGTTTTAAGCAGTGGTGTGAGCAACCGCCGGAAGAAGCTGCAGCAGCAGCTTCAACACGAGCTGAAGGAAGCAGCTGCACCGTGACTCGTTCTCCACCGCTGCCTCCTCCGTTTAACTGGCACACTCAGAAAATGGGCCCATATTCGACCTCTTTAGTCACGGTCTGGAGCCCTGTGTGCACCAAGAAAAAAAAACCACATGTACGACCAAATCATGTGCTGGTACGGCCAACCGAGGAACAGTAGAAACTGACATCTCTGTTTCTGCTGCGTCGAGTCTGATCCTTTTACTTTGTTAAAAAGTGTCCGGCAATGTTAGATAACGTTAACACAGTGCTATGGTAAATTAGTATGGGTCTCCTTTAAGTCCTAACTTAATATTTACTGTTCTTTACTCTTTCTATTGATGGTCTTTTTATTTTTTACTATCCACTTTGCTGCTGCAATGACTTTGGGACTAATAAAGGAATATCTTATCTTATAAGGCTGTAAGAATAAGTTCATGATCACTAAGCAAATGGTTAATTATAGAGCTAGTTCCCTCTTTTTTTAATTCAAATTCTCAGTCTCAGTGTTCAGACATCCAGGGTTTGAGCAGGGTCGTCATCTTTGATTGAGTGAAACCAAAAATGGAACTAAAACAGAAACAACTTGCTGATTAAGTGATTGACAGAAATAACCTGCTGTATTATGTTTTCATTGAATAAATAAAGTAAAAAATCAACTGGTTCCAGCTTGTGATTATTAATAATGTGTTTTTTTTGTTGCTTTTTTTAGTCTTCTATGATAGTAAAATGGAATATATTTTGGGTTAGAACTGTTGGTTGGACAAAACTTGTAGTTTGGGAAACTGTATTGGATATCTCTCATTCATTCATTTTCCATACCACTTATCTTATAGAGGGTCACGGGGAGGCTGAAGCCAGTCCCAGCTGTGATTGTGCGAGAGGCAGATGGACTTGTAACACTGGACAGGTTACAAGTCCATCACAGGACTGACATATAGTAGACAGACAACCATTCACACCCATGGGCAATTTACAGGCATGAAGAGAACATGCAAACTCCACACAGAAACAGTGGGTTCGAACCCAGAAGCTTCTTGCTGTGGTTTGACAGTGCTAACCACTGCGCCACAATGCCACCCAGTTATCTTTCATTTTCTGACATTTTACAGATCAAACAAGTAAGTGAAAAATCAAGAAAATAATCTGCAGATGAATCAGTAATGAAAATAATAAGTTAGTTACAGCTGTATATGGATCTGTCTCTTTCAGTTTTGCACTGATCCTCATACAAAACAAGCAAGTTGAAGACATTATCTATTGCAGTAGAAAGGCTTGAGCAGTTTTCAATAATCAGTAGATTAGTCTCAGCCTTGTACCTGCAGTATTTTTGCTCTCAGCATTATGATGAATGATGAATGTGTGTACAAAGCCAGCAGTATCCACTATTGACCGAGCATTTTACCTGTGGCTCACGTTGATGATGTCACGCGTCCTGAGGTGCTGCTCCTCCACTTTGCCGGCCAGGTACAGACAGCTCATGGCCACCAGGTAGGGTTCATAGGCACGGATGCTGACACGCTCAAAGAAATGATGGTACAACACACACGCTGTAGCCACGGGAACCGAGCGCATTTCCAGCTTCACTCCTGAAGAGGAGCAGTAAAATACTCTTTAAAATACAGTTTGGTGTGTTATCATCTTTTTGATAGGTTCATTCACACACTGATTGCCGACTACAGCAGATCTATAGCATTTATTTTGTGTGTTTGAATAGAGCCTGATAATCACACAAGGTTTCCATTGTATTTTGCTTCATTATTCATTTGAATCAATGTAAAAAAAATCTGATTAATTGTAAGTAATTCAGAGTTCTGGTGCTTGGGTAGATTGATATGATTAAAAATGTACATTTCTAACTTACTTTATAATGTAACAAAACAAGGAAATATGCAATAAAATGTACAATAGTGAACATCAATATTGTAGGAGAAAATGCTTAAGATGATTTAAAAGTTGAGAAAGTGCTGCTTGGTGTATTAAATGTGTTTTTTTAAGCAAGCACACATTAAATTGACCATGTTCCCTCGCTGCAGAATTAAGAGGGAAAATTCAGGGCAATGGCTCATTAGTATTGCACCATATATCTCACTAAACCTATTTTAGCCTGGAGCTTAAAAATACTATGCAAAAAAAAAATAAAATTTCACTTTAGTCGTGTGCCTCTAAACATAGTGCCTGCTGGGGAGGTTGCTTACCTGTCTCCATAATGAAGCGACAGACGCGAAAGTGTGTTTTGGTGTCCCGGGCATGGTCAGACTCTGCACCGTCACACGAGGCTCTCCTGCCCGGCGGACACGGCGGTCTATCCTGGGTGTGAGAGGAACGAGAGGACGGACCCTCCATGGCTCATGGAGCGTCTAACCTCAAACAACAAGTCAACTAACGTTAGCTAGGTCAGTGAAATGGTTCACAATGAGAATTAACTTTAAATTTGTAATTGGCTGTAAACTCACCTCGCCCTGAGCTGCAGAGCTGATGTATGTTCTTAATTAGAGACACAAACAGAATGCTTAAGTTACGTAGACATGTTAACCTGCTTCAGTGTCTGGAGCATGTCTGGAGGGGTGCTAGCTACCGGAAGAAAATAGATCAACTTCCGGTCAAAAAATTCCAAAATAAAAAAACATGGTTAAATATGATATGCTTCAAGAAGTGGATGTAAATGTGTGCCAAGTGCAAAACATATTTACATGGAACTCATATTTAAGACAGAAAATAAAGCATAATTAAACGCGATATGCTTTTTTGCTACGTTCCTCTTTATTTAAATTAATCCGGTTTAATAACTTCCGGTTACATCTTCCAAAAAATAAATGTGTTATTCGAGTACATTGCAGGTCACGAGACACGAAGTAACAACAGCAAAAACAACAACATCCGCTCGTTATTACAGTAAAGAAAACACATTTATTAGAATAGGTATTTAAACATTAAGTATCTACAAACAGTCCACAAACTAAATCCTGTTTGTTGTGGATTTTTTTCTTAGCATAGATGTATTAAAAAAGCTCTTATAATACATATATGCATACAAGTCTGTAAAAGGACAAGTCGTTTGATTGTGTTGCTAAGCAACGAGTCAACAAAAACTGATGCAGCAGTAGTCGGATGCAGAAATGTCGTCCAGTTACTCTGCAAGCCAGGTAAATATCTGAGTTGTGACTGAGTGATAAAAGTAGTAGAAACATGTTGCTGTTTTGTTTGTAGTGATATATTGTGACACACTTTCCATCGTCAGTTTGACAGCGCCTACAAGCCGCAGCGGCTGCAGAACTGGTGTGAGACCAAGCCCTTCAAACAGGTATCAGCACTTCTGTACTGTTATATTATATATATTGTGTCTGATGCTTCCAAAAGTACCATTGTCTGAAAATGTGATAAGTGACATTAGTTCAGCTCATTGTGTGTGTGTGTGTGTGTGTGTGTGTGCAGAGACCCACTGCACAGGAGGGTCATACCGCCTTCATTGCTGATGATAGAGGACATCTGCTCCAAGGAGTGGTTAAGGTGAGAGCACATTTCCACCACTGCAGATTTCTGATTTTATTTTATGCCCTGAAAGGCGCCTTAAATAAATTATTATTATTATTTGGCAGCTTCAGCATGGCAGTGCAATAAACAAGAACACAGACAAAGTTAAATAAAATACATTCATGCCTAACTAAGATAAATAAATGGAATAAAATGGAACAGGATACAGTGCAAATCAGATATCACAAGTGCAGTAGTCAGTACAGTGCAATCAATTAGTCAGTAACAGTATGGAGTGATGGTTACAGCTTGTCACATTAAAACCTTTTTTCTTTTCTGTCTCCATTAAAAACGGCCTGAAAATTCTCCACCCTCTCCTTGTGTGTGTGTGTGTGTGTGTGTGTGTGTGATTATGTTACAGAGGGGCAGTGCATGGCCAGATTTTAAGGGGACGTGGGATCTACCTGTTCGTATCCCAGCTCACCGCATAAACCCCACAGGCCGCTCTGTGGTGGGTCTCAACAGGCTGAAGTCGTGGGGGTTTGACACATCTATCAATGGCCAGTTTCAGCCACACAGAGGCAGCAGAAACACAGATGAGCTGCAGGATGCTGCCAAGCAGGTTGGGCCCACAGTCTGTGCTAACGCACATGAACACATTTTTATGATTAAAATGAAGTGCTTCAGAGTAATCACAGACCTAGTTTTACTTTTCACAGTTATTGACTTTCCAGATTGAAAAACAGAGCTGAAGAGAAAATGAAAGATAAGAAATGAGAAAGACATTTGCTTGACTATGTACTTAAAGCTTAAATGGAATGAGAATGACCTGCAGAGATTTAAGCAAACACTCAAACTATCAACACACTAGTTTTAATAGTAAATAGTTTATTTGTATTTTACATTTCATTAAGTGTATGCTTAAATCTTCAAACCATAGCAATAATGTTATTTTAACAATGCAAACAGTACAATTAACACAGATGAGTTGTGCGCTGGTGGAAATCAGTCCATCATAATGTGAAGCTTTGTCGTGGGGATCAGAGGAACCACTCAGACATTTGATCTGAAGATGGGGAAGTCGGAGGGTTGATTGATTGAGCAGCTTTTAGGGTTGGGCCGGTCACGTCGATAGCATCTATGAGAAGGATAACGAACAGGAATAGAGCCATTTTATCTAATGCTCTGAATGAAACATTGATGCTATAATTAGATATCTGAAAATCGAATACATCTATAACCTTAATGTGACTTTTAATGTTGTTTAATGTAGTGCTTGTGTTCACAATAGGAAAATTACTGAAGAATATCACATTTGTTTTGAGTCTTAAATCATGATGGAATTTTTGGATGTTTCAAAATCGTCTTTTAGAGGAAATTTGACTAAGGATCAGTATGTGATGCCATAGAAAAAGCTTTTCAAATTAGATATTCAATCGTGTAGCTTCATGTGTTCAAACCTGGAGGGAGGCACGCTTCACTGCACAAGACTATAACCACTCTTTTCCTGGCACATCGCAGCCTAACAGTTTTGAGGAGCAGAGGAGAAGCAAAACATAATCGAATTCAAGGAATTGTTGAATTTCCAAGTAATTTGAGCTACTTCAGGTCAGGGTTGTGTGTCCCTGTAGAGAGCCAGTGAAGTTAGTAAAGCTCTCCATACTGCCTCAGAAAATTAATAACAATAAAAGATCTCTCTGATTCATGTTAGTGTATTATGCTGGATATATATTGTCCAATTCTACAAATCTATAAAACTGATTTAGGTCTTATAAATCAGTCACACAGGTATATTTGTCATTTGAAAAAGATAATTTGATTCAATTTGCACCTTATATTTTTTATCGAAAAGGCAAACTTTGATAGCATTATGTCAAGTCCAAGGATTAAAGGGCGGGTTCACAATTTTTCAAGTCTGTATTTAAACAGGAGTTCAAATTAACAGTGAAACCTGTTTTTCTTGCTGTGATCATTCCTCCTGTTCATACCGACGATTTAAAGATGACTTCATAGGCACTTACAATGGAAGTGATTAAAGACAAAAATATGAAATTTCGAATACATTAGCAAAGAAATGCACTAACTTAGGGGTTTTGCTGGTACAGTTTTACTTGCTCTGGTGTGACCACTAGCTAATAGCCGCTAATCTTAGCAAACCTTTCTTTTAATAGATATTGCTGTGTAACTGACATTAATGAGTCATTTCAACAGCCTATCTTATGTTACCGTAACTCTACATTTTTATCATTTGGCCGTAACTGCCACATGTAAAGTTTTTAAAGTTCTTATCATTTTTTTTCCCTATAGCCTTACATAGTGTAGTATGGCTTATTTTGGCTAATGTGAGCTAACTTTAAATACAGCTGTATAACCAACGTTGCTAAATCAGTTAGCTGACTTCATGACTCTTCTTTAGTTGTGCTACCTTTACAAAAATGTGTTTTAGCCTTTAGCATTAGCCTGCATTTGTCATTTGAAGCCCCAGTAGATGCTGTTAAATGACACGGTCAGAGGGTCAAGCTTTCGGGTGTCATTTATAATTTTGGATTGGCTGCCAAACCTAAACTACGCTGTCTTATCTAATTGGGCCTGACAGAGGGCGGACACCAAGTAAAACCCATGAGAGTAGTGAGCTGCAGATAAAAAACAACTTGGTGTCAAGACTGTGTTACCAATGGTCATTACCTACTGGCCATACAAAACCAAGTAAGGCTGAAGCAGTAACATCTGGTTTTAATAAAGTGGTGATTTATTGCTTATGAATTTTTACACCGCATGGGAAGTGTTATTTCTTCTTTTCAGTCTTGCTCTAAATCTGCCCCAGTGTCACTTAAAATGGACTAAGTGGCTGCTGTCTGCTCTCATTTGTTTCAGACCAATGGGGACGAACAGCAGGACGGCGCCGCCCCGTCCTCCGCGCCCACATCTGCGGCTCAAGCCCGCCCGGCATCTCAGACCCGGCCCATTACCGGAGGCGAGAGATCTGCCAGCCAGAACCGAGACTCGATGGCAGCGGCGTTTGGATCCGACGCTCGGTCTGCCGAGGATAAACGAGCCATTCGGGATTCAGAAGTGGAAGCAGCTTTGAGGCCTGCTACTGGAGAGGGGACAAGCAGCAGGCCCAATACTGGCAAAGGGAAACTAGTGAGCAATGTTTCATCAGTGAGCCAAGGAGGACCATCATCCTCAAAGCAGAGACAGAGAGATGAACAGCTAGAACAGTGACATTTAATTCTCTTAGTGGATGAGAGAATACCTTAAAAAATAAATCCGCCTTAACTGTTAAGCTTTTGTCATCACAGGGGGAAAATTAATGCTTTACTTGAAATTGAATTTTGTTATGGATGTTTGCCTCATGACGATTACTTGACTGGAAGGTTTTGTTTTTTGTTAATCCACATTGTCACTGTCCACACCCACATAATGCACCCCCCCCCCCCCCCCCCCCCCCCCCAACACATCTCTTCCTCTCTCTCCTACTTCTGTGTTGTGGTTACTAGTTATTAGCCATTCCTTCCACAATGTCTTATTGTTCTGTGAGCTTGCCAGAGTTATGACGAGCATCCCAACGCCGTTAAATATCACAAAAGAATAAACATACTGTTCTTTTTTTTCCAGTGGAAACAAAAGTAGACCCTTGGTAGATAATGTGCATGTTGTGGAGGGTCTCAACAGAGTGCTCTCTTGAATTCTGGGACAGATTTAAGCAACATTTTGCAGCATTATGGGCAGTAATGTATGTAAAGAAGAAAACCTTCATAAACAGAATGGGTCCATAATAAAAAGGAGAACACACTGCTCATAAATATAGTTGATCATCACTGACTCAGCATTAAAAAAGTAGTGTGCTAGCTTTATGAGCTGTATATTTTAACCTATAATTCCATAATTCTTATAATTCTACTAAGTGGCAGGATGAACAAGGTCTAGAACACTGTGAGGCTGTAGGTGTGGTCATACTAGCATGTATTCGATTGAGTGCAGTGCACACAGCACAATCCCTTGGCACACAGAATGACCCTGTCCTAATGGCTCATTAGGTAAATCACATTGGTTTCTGAGTTCGTCTTTTCCTCCCTTAAAAATAAAAGATTAACAATACAAATACACTGTGTATATATTGGACTGCCAGGAACATACAAAACACACAGAACTATTTTCTTATCGCACACACACACTTATCATCTTTATTACGTTGAGGAAACATTTTCTCAGAGCTTGGTCAAATATTTTCTTCATAGCTTTACAGTTTCATTGAGCGTGTGATTATAGTTTCACCAATGAAACTGTTTAACAAGGCACAAAAGCCTTGTGTTTCGTCTACACAAGGTCCGGCAGATCACACAGAGATAAATTATTAATCTGGCAGGAAAACAAACTCACACCTGTGCTTGGTGTGGAGGACGTGTACTTGTCTTTGTTGTGATCCTGATTTTCCTGATGATTACCCAATCCTTCTGTCCGGCTGTGACGAGTATTCTGAGACAGGAAGATTCAGAGCTGTACTTTTTGTCTATCTCCTGCATCTTGAACCTCCCGTTTTCTACTGTCCCTACTGACTGGAACTCTTTGCAGCTATTCTCCTCTTTTTCGGTGGTAACCACATTGTGGCCTATTTCCACCGAAGCTGACTCCAGGAGGTCTTTCCCTCCCGACCCAGATTCCACAAATATCTCTGTAACCACTGTAGGCTCTGTGAACACTACAGTCAGGTAGTTTCCTTTCTCTGGGGAGCGTCCCCAGAAGAATCCCTCCCCGGCATCCCATGCCAGTTTGGGGAAGTGTTTCTGGTAGGTGGACATATCGGAGTAAACCTCTGCTGGAGGATTGGAGTATAACCCCTCCTCGAAATCCTTGTCCTTTAGTTTGTTGTACGTCCCTTGGAACGAGGAAAAAGTCCCCATGTGTTGGAACAGTGAGGGTTTAAGGAGGATTGGCTTTCTCTGAGTGAGCAACTCTCTGAAGTGTGACATCAACCAGTCGCAAGGCATTTCCTGGTAGAAGAGGAAGAGGAAGCGGACAAGTTGCGGGAGGTGAGCCGATTTGTAGAGTTTCCCTATAAAGCCAAGTGAGGAAAACTCCAGCATTGCCCAGGTAGTTTTCCTTGCTTCTTGCTCCTCAACACGTCTCTTGATGGTGGTGAGGAAGTTCTTTGCGGAGGAGACGTCGTCCTCTAGCTGGAGGTAGTACCGACCAAGAGCACTGCTGTAGTGGACTAGGAAGGCGTAATCCAGGTTCTGCTTGGAACGGAACGACACTCTTTCTGGAGCGTCGTTGTAGTTCCTCTTTAGACCTGCATGAGGACCATAAAGAAGATCTGTATCAGCATCACAGCATCAGCATGACATGGTTGTGAATGTATTCAATACACTACAGGGATAGTATGTGCAGTGCACCTGTAAGAGGGGGGTAAAACTCCTCCGGAACATGCAGGATCACCAGGTGGCCTTGCTCTAGCTCCGAGGTGAACGCGGCTTTGATATCCCTCACTGTAGTGACTCTCCAGCTGACGTCGAAATCTGCTAGCAGTACCACTACCACCATGGAAGAGCACTCTTCAGGCGACGACTGGGAGAACAGGGATTGCAAGGTGGGGATCAGGTAGCTGCCCTTCTCCCTCTTCACCGATGATATCCCAACAGACAAATACCCTGAGGAACGTTAAGGAAATGTGAGGGTTTTTTTTTTCCTATCATGCAGAACTGTCAATCTGTATTATCATCATAACATTTATAAACACTTCTATCGTAGCGCTAAACATGGTCTCAGTTGGTTGTTTGGAGAGGGATGCACTTAACTTCTTCTGATTCCGGAAACAAACCACAGACGTTGCTGTTATGTTGCTTGCATCTTCGCCTGTGGGCTACCACACGGGGACATGAACTGGTAGTGTTAAAATATATGGTAAAAACCATGTTGCCTAAAATCTGATTCATAAAAGTTGTTAAAACCATAGATGCATCAGATTTATTTTCATAATTTTTCTACCCCAACTAGTGACTATTACCTGTAATAATAATAGTCACTAGTAGGCTACCTGTTTTTAGAGACTGTCATTAAGTGGCTGTTGTATATTAATGACTGAAATACTGAAAAATGTCTTTATGCATCAGTGGATTATTTGGCCTGCTGCCACTGCTATTGGTTCATTTTGATTTATTGTTGGTAAATGGACTGCACTTACATAGCAGCTTTCTAATCTTCTGATCACTCAAAGCGCTTTAGCACTACAAGCCCCATACACACACACACACACACACACACACACACACACACACACACACACACACACACACGCACACACACACACACACACACACACACACACACTGTAAAACACTGATGGTGGCAAGCTACCACAAAGGATGCTGGCATCAGGAGGAGTTTAGGGTTCAGTATCTCGCCCTTGGACACTCTGACATGTGGACTGAAGAGCCGGAGATTGTATCACCGATCTTATGATTAGTGGATGACCCACTCTACCTCCTGAGCCACAGCTGCCCCAAATGTTATGGTAAGGTTGGTCATGAATAAAACCAGTGCAGCAGTGTGCAGGTAAAGCTAACATCAGCCAATCAAAAATGCTCATTTTGTTGTAAGCCGATTCTGGTGTGGCAAAAAACAAACCGAAAAGAACGAAAAACATGGCAGGCCCCCAGGGGTTTGCTGGATGGACGGTCAGACGATCAACACTTTGGGTTGAAATGATATAAATGTTTTCATGTGCTTCTAGGCATGTGGGAGAGCTTTTTGGCAGCTGGGCTATGTGAGGAGAAACCTAACAAAAGACACCTTAGTGCACTCACTGCAAAGAGGACAAATCAAGATGATGATGAGGAGGATAACAGGTTTGGAAACAGGTTCTGATGATTTGTTTGGGATCCTGACTGCATTGGAAAACGCTGAGTCACAGTGAGAAATACTTTGGGGTTTGTATCAGTTGTGATGCTCTCTGGTTGAGGAATGTGTGGTATAGAATGTCATGAGTTTCAGGTGAATACTTTCACTTCCGGACTGATAAATCTCATGCTGCAGAGATGCTATGGAAGTCTTTAGGCTTGGGAACATGTGATGTGTGTGTGGAGACATTAATGTGGAACTTAATTGCTTTCAATGATGATATTCATATCAAACAGCTACGTTTCTGTGACAGATGTTTGTGAGTTCTGCTTTTAAGTTATGGGCATGGTTTATGTCTTAGTATGTGCCGACTTCTTTGGAATGTTAAGTACCCTAATGTACCTGTCTCTTCCATTTGTTGTAGTGACCTTTCCCTGTGGCAGAACGATACCTCTGTACTGCTGTTGGCAGAGGATGTTGTGAGGTCAGTAGAGCTCAAGTTATAGTCAGTGAAATTGAAAACAGATGGAGCAGCTTCAGGCTTTAGTCTGTGGGTCCGGTGAACAACTAGCCTGCCTGACTCGAAGGTATTTTCCGCTATGTAATCGTCCTTCAAAAATGGTCACTGCAAAACCTGGAGTCAGTGCCCATTGCAGGGCTCACTTTCTTCAGTGTCGCAAGCCAGTGAAACAGTAGTGTTTTCCATTCAGTGGCAGTTCATGGAAATGGACTGTTTTATCTTTGTGAAACTGTTTTTCCCTGTGGCTCTTCAGTTTCAATTTCTTTCCCCTTAACTATCTTTTACAACCCTCTTTCACCATCTCTATCTCTACTGTTGTGCCTTTTTAACTCCAGTACAACCTGTGAAGCGTGTACTGGAGTTAATGAACATTCCTATGGAGGCCCATTGCTGGAATGATGTTTTGACTCATAATCTCTGAAGACTGTGCTGTCATAAATGTACTGGACCTGTACAGTACTGGACTAACAGACTTTACAGAGAAGTAGGAGACAGCTTGTGTCCAGATGAAAATGTTACAATTAAATATATTGACATAATCATAGATTCTGGATTTTTCGGCAGTTTCCATCTAGATGCACCCCCAGTAGTCCAGCCACCATCCCTGTATAAGTGGTTCCACTAATCTTACAAACAGCCCCTACTTAGCAACCCCTCTGATAGGAGAAACCTGTCATGCACCATTTTCCTTAAACCGGTTTTCTTTAAGACAAAAGGAAATTTGGTTTCAAAGTAAAGTTGTGTGTAAGTGTAAGAGTGCAGGGTCATAGGATGGGCACCCTCTCAGCAACTGCTGTTTTAATGAGTTGGTCATCCCAAAATCACCCCCATACACATGAAATCACACGGCTTGAGTGTCCTCACAAGATAAAGATTTTGTTGTACAAAAACTGAACTCAATGGTCAGGGGTCCGCATCAGGAACAGTAATCTTGTGCAATGGTTGTGGTGTGAAGAGTTTGCTTATATTTCCTGTTCAGTGGCTTAACAACAGGAAGTGTCTTTGTATTCTTTCCGTTTAACAAAAAAAAAAGAAAGAAGTAAAGGTTAAATGTGATGTTCATTGTCTACAGAAAAAATAGATGACCTGTTAAAAAAGATTTGGTATAAGAAATATAAAGAGGATTAAAATTCAAGAATCAAAAATGATATATGTAATCTACAGTGTTAAAAGTGTGTGTATTGGCCCATTGTATGGGTGGACTCAATATATCCCATTCATTAGGAAAACTCTATAATATAATATTGCGAAAGGCCAGTGTGCAATTGAGCAAATGTGAAAAAAATTCCACGCATTTTGCAATAGTTGCTAGACACTA
The DNA here is from genome assembly GCF_963691925.1 of Scomber scombrus. NCBI lineage: Eukaryota > Metazoa > Chordata > Actinopteri > Scombriformes > Scombridae > Scomber > Scomber scombrus. The sequence continues at coordinate 3,420,978 of NC_084979.1, forward strand.
CAAAGTGTTGTTATCTGATATATCAGACTGCTGTTTTTACTGTAAAGAATTCAGATGTCTTAACAGTCTTACCTGTGACATGGCGACGACATCGTGGAATTTAACCTTTATAAGGAGTTAACTATCTCTTTTCAGCTGCATACCAACATATAACGAAAGTGACAGACCATTGTGTGACTCACTCTGTTGAGTAGATAATGCTCCTGCCAGCACCAGGTAGGACACATTGAGAGGCAGGTAATCTCCCTGTTCCACCCAGGACTCCTTACTAACCAACCTCTCTGCTTCCCAACTTAACTCATTTGGAGTGACTTCCTGTGACTTTGTCGGGCCCTGCAAAAAAACAACAACAAACAAATACACAAATATTTGTTAAACAGGAATACGCATACACTAAAATGATTTGCCATTCAGAGTTACGACACACTGGAGAGCACAAATCAAAGTGAAGTGCAGCCTGCCTTTGATGCACTAGCTTTGCACATTGCAAAGCCACAGCCTTGCAAGGCCAACTCACATTATACTTGCTTGTAAAAACCTCAATTTGATATTTGTTTGAGAACTATATATACATGCACTTCCCTTGCTGCTCATCTAATGTGTAAGTGGGCATAGACGTATGTACTTACAGAAATGAGGAAGTCCAAATGGCTAATGAAGTAGAATCCCCCTGCAGCGAGCAGCACGGCCAAAAGAACATTCTTCTTCTTTGAATGACGTCTCATTTCCTATCATACACACACACACACACACACACAGCGTTCATTATTCTGGTGTGTAACTCAGTCAGCACTACAGTAAATAATTCAGCTATTAGTTAATTAATGTTTCAGAGGGCCCTGACACAACAGGTTAGATTGACCTGTGTGTTTAAAAAAACACAAGCAGCTCTCTGTGCTGCTTTGAGCCTCTTTTGTAGATTTATATGCTCAAACTTAGAGAATGTGTTAGGGTTACTTCACTAAGCCGGTAAGTCCCATTGCACTCTATCTTCTGTCCGCTTTGTTAAGTGTTAATTCTAATCTGCAGAAGGATGCATCATTACAAACAGGATTTGTCTCATATCAAACATTGGCTGCTTTACACTATCAATGCACAGCAAATCAGATATAGATGCGTTTAGCCTGAATTCATCAAATATTCATGTAAAAGCGAGCAACCTTACTACTCACATGTCATGCTGCGACAAAGGATTTGTCTTCGTCTGACATTACAATGATGATGGCTAAACAGTTAGTTCACAATTCAGAGTTAGTTAGAAAAATAGTTTAATGTTGAGAAATCCCACAACTGAAAAAATTCAGCGGTATCACACGTTGTCGTCAGTTCGATCAGTAAGATGCCGCTGGACTTATATTTGCAATATAAAAACACAATAACTTTATAATTACTATTGAAAACTTATTTAAACTTCTTGCTTAAGATTTAAACTCCATCCCTTATTAACACTTTATTTCTCACATTATATATATATTCTTTATGCTTAAGAAAGCTTGTAGCTGAACTTACTGCATTTAATCACACTACTCAAGGAGACACACACACACACACACAATAAAATACTGTTTACATTCCTATTTTGTACTTTGTCTTCTTTTCTTCATGTTATAGTGACACTAGACTTTTGTCTCTGTTGCCAACTTATTGTTAAAGCAGGAAAAGAGGGTTGGTTTCAGTGAGTCAGAAGAAAGGAGAAGTACTATGTAAACACCATTGGAAATGAAAGGAGTTGGAGGGGTCACCCTTGGGTTTATATTTAGCCAGAACAGACTACTCCCTTCAGCTCTTGTTAACACGTAGTGACAAGTAATGCTTTCAAATATAGTCCATGAGTTCTGTTCAGATGAGCTGCGGATAAGTTAATATGCTGTCCGACTCTATTGCTCCTTTATTACAGTAGCTATAGGACACACTTAAATAAGACTGTCACAGGGCATTGGCGAGCCTGCACTGCTAACACTAATTATAGATCAGGCCTCTTCACGTAGAATTAGACTGGGCTGCATCTTCCTCTTCCTCAAATTCCAGAATATTTTGCGTAACGGACTAGAGAGCCTACTAAAACACGCTGTCTGAAACTGGAGACGGTGTGTGTGTGTGTGTGGGTGTGTGTGTGAGTATGTGTGACGGGGGATAATAACAAAGAATTCATGTTAACCAGTAAACTGAAATAATGTTAGCAAGACAATCACAGCAGGTTGAATGAAAGCGTTACCGCTGCTGCCGTACTGTTAGATAAACAAGCAAACCGCCACAAAGTTACCGAGAGCAGAAAAATGAAATAGTTACGGCTAAATAAATAGTTATTCTGTTCAGTTTGAGCTTATCGTTCTGTTTATTACGTACGCATTTTATTTAATTATCCCACGGCAAAAAAACAGTAGAAGAAGTGTTAGAATAAAAGTTTAAAAAAAATAACGCTAAAGTAACTCAATAAAGAGTTAGAGGTAAACCCGACAGCGAAAGCAAACCCCAAGGCCCGGCTGTTTCTCTCAAGTAAATAAATAAAAGAACCAGAACACTCTGAGAAATGATATTAAGGCTAGAAAAGTAACGTTAGCTTGTGTCTGTGTCGTTAAGGTAACGTTCATATAGAAACTGAGCTCCACTCACCTCCTTCGGCACACGGCGCTTGACCGCTAACAGTCCGCCGGTTATACTTCTTGTTATCGGACTTGTAAAGCACGGCGAGTTAAATTACTACAACAAAATGCATCATTGGAGAGAGAGAGGGGGGGGGGGGGGGGAGAAAAGGACTCGTCCGTTGACAGCAGCCTGCTACATGGAACAAAAACAGTGTTGCCACATCCCTTTCGGTTGTAACCCCTCCGACGCTTTTCCACTTCGCTACATGCTGTATGGGCGTGAGCGCGAGCACCAGGTGGCTTTATGTGAACCAGATGTGTCGTCACAGTTGGACATCATCTATCCGTGCGTGACTACTTCAAAAGCATTATAATCCTTGAATAACACACACTTAGTGAAGCAAACACTCCTAACAATGCAGGTGGAGCAGGTTTTTTTTATTTGTATATTACACACACACACACACGCACACACGCGCACGCACATGCACACACGCACGCGCGCACACACACACACACACACACACACGGAAAATATACGATACATTTCAAAAGGCGGGGTCAGCACTTCTGTGTCCAAGTACAGCATCCCTCTTCTTATCTGCTCATAAAATAATATGTGGATCAGTTTGGGTTAGGACCCTTACCCAGCTCACTGCCTGCTTCTGTGAATAAGTAAAGATCCCCTCTCTTCATGTGGTTACAGTACTTCCACCGTGGCATGTGTTTGTATGTATACAACATTATCTCTCAATCCCAGGAGGGAAAAAAAAACAAAAAAACAACACTGTTGACTGGTGCAGTGAGACCAATCCTCCATAGTGCCCTCACCAGGCAAGAACATGATCTGACCTCAACTATTCTTTAATCTACTTATTACAGCTGGACTGTGAAAATAACAGCAAAGTGAGGAGATTAACTGCGCTCTCCCACCAGTGCTCTATTATTAACTCATGCTTTTCCCCCTGCAAAGATTCCATTCCTTTTTCTTTAAAAAAAAAAACATTAATTCAGCTGATACGACTGTGAAAGATGCAAAAGGAAGGAAGTGATTGATTCCAAAAAGGAGGGGTACCCGGCTTATATACAGTACATTCGTTGCTTCCTGTTGTTGTTTCAGCTTCACACCAAGTCACGTTTTCTTTTTTCTTTTTTTTGGTGCTGGGGCTTTTCCCTGCTACTGAGTTTACAGTTATGGTTAGTGAGTCAGTGAAGTGAGAGGGTGTCCATATAAGGATTGAAGTACAACGTTTGTGTGTGTGTGAGATGCATATTTAAGCTCTCTCTGAGGACAGCGTGTGCAGCACAGTGGTGAGGATGGAGAGAAATCCCCTCAGAGCTTCTTCGTCTTTCGCCTGCTGCTTTAGTGTCACTTTTACTCTGTCCTCTTCTCTGTCTTTTCTCGCTGTCTCCCTCCCGTTCAGCCCTGTGACTACTGCTTCCTCTCTCTGTTTGACCTGCTCCTGCTCCCTGTCCTCCGCCGCTATTTTATCAGCAGTTTCTCCGTCACCCGTGCCGGTCTCTCCTCCTGTTTTCTGATCTGCCTCTCCGGTGTAAAGCAGCTCCCCCAGGACAAGCGTGCTTTGGCGCGTGTCGTCAGAGCGCGTGTGCTGGGCGTGTGTGTACAGGTAGACCCTCCAGGGGAGCGTGCGCGGCTGTGTGAAGGCCAGGGTCTGGATATTGACCAGTTGCATTGCAGCCTGAAGGCTTCTCGGGGAACAGTGAGGTATTGCAGGGCATCGGATGTGTTCTTCCACACACACATAATCCTTCTCCTCGTCTCTGTCCTCAGCACCTAGCCACAAAAAAACAAAAACAAGGAGTGAAGTCATAAAAGAGGTTTTTAAACGTCAAATAACACCCAGAATCTTTTCCCAGATGTTTCCATCAAAAATGCTCTAATGGGGGCGTGGACAAGGGTAACCCTAGAAACGTGGAGAACTATACCAACATCATTTGGCTCAGCAAATCTCATCTCTAGCTCATTATGTACTATCCCCCTAATATAAGGGCAGTTTTCTAATACAGGAACTTCAGGGTCATTTTATGGGGCTATGACCATTGGCTATGACCATTATGGGGCTATGACCATTGGCTATGACCATTATGGGGCTATGACCATTGGCTATGACCATTATGGGGCTATGACCATTGGCTCATCTCCATAGCAGGATAATGAAGGATAATCTCCCGGAACTTTTACAGGGGCAATTGAGTCCCTGCCTCGGGGTATGTACTCCATGCAGCCCGGAAACATTCCTGGGTGGGGCTTGATGTTGACTCGGTGCTGATTGGGTATCGTTATACTTTTGGTGCGTCGCCTCGGTGACGTCACGGTCAAGACTAGATCAAGATTACACGACGATCGAAGCTGTCGCAGAATGATTAGTTCACCTCTAGAGTCCGGCGGGTCCTATTCAAGGTCCTACTCTGCAATGGAGACACAACAGCTGAGAGGACCAAGTGAAAGGACGTTCTTGTCAAGTTCCCACCTCCTAAATTTTACCCCGGAACTTCCTTAATGGATCGAGAACTAAAGATGCGGGCTTTCAAAAGTGGTCAGAGTATTAGTTATCTGCATAAAAACACACTTCAATAGAGCTGTGTCTGAAAAGTAGCCTCCAATGTAGACCTAATATTCCTCTCCATGAACACAAACTACGTCTTATAACTTCAAATAAAGCAGAGATGGGAGAATGAAATAACCAATCATATCATTAGATACCTGGAGTGTAAGCTATACCAGAAAGTGGGTTTAGTGAAAACTCTTTTCAGTTACCATAGTAGCCTAATCTGCTTGCGGACAGTTTTTCTTAAACAAACCACACCGCAGATCATCATGTGCTTATCAGACAGCTTTCATTTCCTCTATGATTCAGTTGATATCAGTCATCTGAATAGTGATTTTTAGCCTTAGTTCATCATCAATTCAGAATAAAGAAGACAGTCTCTGCGCACATCAATCCCACAGCTGTCAGGTTATTAGAGCCACTCCTGTACCGAAATGTTTAGTGCACTAGTGTAATCTGGTAATCTCTCTTACATAAAAAAAAAAAAAGAAAAAAAAAAGATTTAGACACACAAAATCAATGAGAAGTTATTTATATTTTCTCATGATGCGTTTGGTCACAATGATAGAATATTCCCATCGGAGTCATCGTGTCATAGCGGAGATTATATGTTAATATTTCAGAGTGAGCATGGGGTGGTGCACCTGTAGCTTTTAGGATTTAAAGATTACATTTAGTTGGAAAGTGTGTTTTAACAGCATTTTCAGTGACTATGTTCAATCATGTCTATGTCTATATAAAATGTGTATATTTTTTAACAATATTTTTTGTTGTGTTTGTCCTGTCAAAGCTGAACTATATTTAGTCTACAGTAATATTCCAGCACTTTATCATCCATTAAGGAAATTCAAATCCTTTAAATGAATAAATGACCTACACTGAATAGCACTTCATTGTGCAACATATTAATACTTTTGTCCACTCTGACTCAGGTTCTGTCACTACTGTGGTGTGTTTTTGTTTAAAGGCATACGCACGCATTCATCCTCAACCTTTTATGTACGCGTTGCCATGGTGACCTGTAGTATCGGTGCTCCATTGATGATGTTTTTTTGTTTCTTTGAAGGGGCTTAGAGTTTGTTCAACCCGCTTTATAGAACAGACCTCCAGGGTCTTCTGGGTACTTTTTAAAATAATGTATACATTTTTAAACGTACTTAAAACTGGATATATAACAAGGCAGAAAACAAGTTGAAAGGCTGCAACGCCGTCAAAGTTGAAAAGAATAAAATATAAGTTAAAAAACTTGTATAATTCATTTTATAATATATTTTTATAATGATTTACTCATTCAACCAACAGTTTCTTTTAATGTGTGCATGTGAGTGAATGAACGGATGAATAGAGTGAATGAGGTACAGTTATCCTTTTTATGAGAGACAGCAAATTTCATTGTATGTTAACCTGCATTGACAATAACAGCATCCTATTCTATTCTATTTTATTAAAAAAAACATACTTGGAGCGTCGAATCGTTGAAATGTGCATCTACAGAAATGAGGAATACCTCACTATCAATGTGTCTTTCACTAGATGAGACACACTGAACCCAAATCACTTCAAATCTTTTCTCATGGGAAACTAAATTACATTATCTCTGCTTAGAGGTCTTGGCCATGAAACAAAATAATAAATTCATTAAAGATTGTCAGACTGCGGGGCAAAGGTGTAACAAAACAAAAAGGTAGTGTAGAACACTGGCTGATGTTTAACGAGGGTTTGGAGACTTTAGTCAGCTTTTACAGTTTACACAGCGGGCTCGTTTGATTTTTTTGGTCCCGTGAAGAGGAAGCACTCGGAATTAAAGAGTCGCCGGGGTGCTCGGTGATTCCATTTCATTACCTTCGTCAACATGCCAACCCTGTCGCTGCAGCCACAGGCGCTCAAACTCCTCTGGGCTGAGAGCAGGGGAGAGAGACAAACTGAAGGGGGTGATGGCATCTGATGCCAGGACATCAGCGGGTGATTCTTTACTCCAGTTGGCACCGTCTGAGCCTGGGAAGACGCGGCGGGACACAGAGAGAGGGGAAAGAGGGGAGGAGATGTAGGGAGGGAGTGAGAGAAGAAAAGGCAAACAGAGAGGGGGGGGGGATGAGGGTGAGGTAGGAGGGAGGGAGACAGGGAATTTTGGACAAGAGCCAGAGAAAGCATTTGTGATTAAAAAAAAAAAAGAAAAAGTGAGAGGAACACAACGCGGGATGAATGCTTGATCAACGAGGATCCATTTTAATTTGGCATTGAGATATTTGTGACCCTTTACTGACACTACATTTTGTTATAGATTTCATTTTAAATTGGTTCAATTTTCTTTTTCTGGCTCTTTTTTTTTCTTTGCAAATTTATCAGAAATCTATAACAAAGTTCTCATGTTACGCAAGTGTTCAGAGCCTCTACTCAGTACCTGATAAAAGCATATTTGGCAGCACATACAGCGGTAAGTCTTCTGGGATGCTTTTTATTTTGATAAGGTTTGAACACCTGACGTCACACTAAGCTACTGTACAGTGTGAGCTGCTGGTGCGGTTCTGTCTAACTGAAGGAACAGGACTCACAGGATCTTAAAAGAACAGCTGGAAGTGTTGACATTTTTTAAAAGGAAACTCCAAACCTACCCGTTCACCTTTTGATTATGAATGATGTATAGTCCTTTTATTCTGTTTTTATTTGTTTAGATGTTTTAAAATGTGATTATTATCATCATCATTCTACATTTTTATCTCATCGATTTTAATCGTCTGTTTTTAGTTCACTTTTTTAAAAACTCCATCTCTTTGAATTCATTTTACTTTTGTTTTTTAAATCTATTTTAACCTAGTTTTTACTCTAACTTTTAATACACTTTTTCTCTTATTTTTTCTTAATTTCTCTTCTTTTTTATTTTCCCTTATTTCTTTTCTTTTCTTTTTTTTTATTATAGATCCTAAATACCATAAAAAGCGGTGTATAAGTCACAGTCTATTTTGGGGGGGGGGGGGGGGGGGGTGTCATACTGGTAAAAACACTTTTCTATTAAAGACTGTTTTTTTTTAAAAAATTCACCAGTAACTATTCATTTATAAACACATATGTTTATACTGGTTAATGATCCAGTAATTAGTAGCTTAACTGAACTGGACCAATATATTAACTCAGACTGGGTTCTGGTTATTATTATGTTTAAAGTTATAGTTATTGTTCTTAGTGTGGATGGCCTTTTACATACAGTACCTATAATCATATCCAGATCCAACTTCTCTCTGTATGTTACTGGTGAATAGGATACACTGATGTATAAGACACACTTCACACTTAATGAAGAAGTATAGCGTTAAAGGTGCGTCTTATACACTGGTTTATATGGCATGTTTCATTTTCTCTAGCGTGCAGTGTTCTCAGATTGTAGTTCTTATTTTCTTTTTGTTGATCTTGGCCTACACTTGTTCTGTCTTATCAGCTTGTCAATCAACTGTAAAGCACTTTGAACATGTACATGCTGTATAAAAGGTGCAATATAAATAAAGCTTCATTTGTTAATTAACAGGATCATTCAAGTTTGATACGAATGTGACATGTTAAATTGCTTTCATTGAAGTGTGTAAAGAATGTTAGGGCTTGCCTCTGACTTAAAAACATTGGGCAGATTTTAACCTTCACGCTCACCTTTGGGAACCTTCTCATCTTGGCTGGAGTTCAGCGAGTCAGGCAGGTCAGTGTTAGGCTTGGGGGCAAAGGTCACATGTTCAGGACTTCCCCTGCTGACTGACTCCGTCTCTACGGCGCTCTGCCTGAGAGGCTCCAGAGTGTTAAAGCTGCGTGCCCATTGGCCGACGGGCTCTGTCGACCGGCCGATCAGAACGCCCAGGGAAGGGTCTGACCTGCGACCCTGGAGGACTTTTTGTGTTTCTTCCATCCCACAATGCAACAGGCGGTAGTAGAGAAGCGCCTGGTCGTGCACGCACATGTCTGTCTCCTCGTCTGGAAAACACACGAAGGTTACGAAATATGTTTTTTTTTACCTCTTTCTCTCTCTTGTATATACACGCACACACACACACACATACTTTACACACACCTACGCAGTAGTGCAGCAGTCTTCCGAGCATGTCTTGAGTCTCGGCGGGTCGGCACAAAAACAGCCTCATGGTGGCCGTCAGCAGTTCCATCTTCACTCCCAGAGAGGCCTCGCTCCTCACTCCATCTATGAACATCTCCAGTGTGTAGGGGGCGCTGGACACTCGCTCCCCGTACACTCCCAGCAGCCACAGCAAGGCCTGCCTGCCCTAATGGAGGGTGAGGAGGATCATTTGAGGATTAAGACTAATCACTGAGGTGTGTTGAGTTATTCTGCCTGATGAGACCTCTGCTCAGCCACTTATGAACACGGAAACAAAAATCTATGTAAGATCCAGCTTTGCAAGTGTTTTGTGAGCAAAGAATTCAACATGTTCAGCTGGCCTTGAGGATATTTATTTTTTTACAAAAAATGATCGTGTTTATAAGTGCACAAACAGGCTGGACGTGGTGAGCTAGTCAGAGCTGCCACTCCCTCGCAGAGATGATCAAATCTTGACTTAAGCTCATCAGTCATACATTTACAATGTTGAAATGTCAGTTTCTGAGAATTACAAATGATATTGGGAAATTGTTAATAAAAGATTTTAAGCTTGCGGAAGATCAGAAATTATTTGTAAGTCAGTGGTTGTGTCACCTCTTTGTTAGCCTGTAACCATACACAAAGTTCACACTTGTAACTTAAAAGGTGCAGTGTGTCGGGATTTAGTGGCATTTAGTGGCGAGGTCGCAGATTGCGAGCAACTTAATAGAACTCCCCTCCCCCCACCTTCAAGCATGTATGAAAGGAATATCCAAACTCTTCAAAACAGGCTTCTCCAACTGCAGGTTTTCATTCCAACCAAACAGGAGCTTCAGGCTGGACTTATTTAATTAACTGATCTCAGGCTTCAGTGTTTGGTTTGTCCATTCTGGGCTACGGAAGAAACATGGCAGGCTCCATAGAAAAGGACATACTCCCTATGTAGATAAGGGCTCATTCTAAGGTAACGAAAACCCAACAATTATTATAAACAATTATTTTCATGGGATTATACACTAATTAAAAAAAAAACTCATGACTATTATATTCTATTTCTGCCTACTCTGTTCTGCTGGATGCCGCTAAATTCTACACAATGCACCTTTAATTATGTGTGAACTACAACTCTTTTCATAGGGGTTTGAAATCACGATAGTCTTCTTGATCCTTATTTTTAGGGAGGGTTCAGACAGTGTCTCACGGTCCAACGAGCAAAGTGACACTCGAACTCGTGCATGAACGAGCAATCGGCTGAGTCAGGAGGATGATGTTAGTCAAACGTGATGTGTAAACACCCGCATGGTCCTGAGGAGGTATAATTAGGTGAAAGGAGTGAAAACATGTGTGTGGGTGTAACATGGGTGTATAGAGCCTTTAAAGCACACTTATTAAAAGACAATAACAGCTATGCACAAGATCAGTTTATGATATTACAATCCCCATGGTTACTGGGCGTTATAATGGCTCGGATAGAAATAAGAGGATCTGCACGTTAACATGAAAGCCAACTGTTGAATATCAGTATTGTATTATGTGCATGTATTGTAGCTGTGTCAACACTGTAGCTGATACCAGGTCATTTGTTTGCAAGCATGCTATATCAGGCAATAGTAATAATGATATGGAGATAAAGGGACTGTTGGCGGATATAGTTTCTCCACCACCATCATCAGCCGTGCCTCTTTGTTTATACTGGGAAATATCCATTTGCATTTGGTGCCACCACATGACCTTTCTCATGCCTCTTCTAGAACAAAACTCCAGAGAGGAAGCAGATGTGCGTGTGTGTGTTGGTAGAGTAAATAATACAGGATAATCCACCTCTACTTGATTAACCATTAAGACATCAGTATAATGAGAATCCATTCATATATGCAATATAACCCTAACAGGAGCCATTATTATACATCATGAGTCCTTTTTGATTAGTGAAGTACATGTTGCTGATGATACTTTTCGTGAAGGATTTTTAACTGTATGGTTGTTGGTATTTTTCTCAAGGAAAAGATCCGAATCTTTCTTCCATCACTCTCAAGGTAACGCTCCGAAGGTGAACAGCTGAAGAGAGAGAGAGAGAGAGTCGTCTCTGTGCAGTCGAGGGGCAAAATGTAAATAAGCGTAAGTGGATTAACAAACACAGACAATGTATTTACTCTACTAACACGCACATCACGTCTGCTTCCTCCCTGGAGTTTTGTTCTTGGAGAGGCATGAGAAAGGTCACGGGGTGAGACCAAATGCAAAGTGTAGTTTTCAATATAAACAAACAAGCAAAGGCTGTTGGTGGTGGTGGAGGACTTTTTTCGGTCGTAGTAAAGCACCTTACTTGTTACTATATCCCCCCAACAGTCCCTTTATCTCCATCACTATATTCCTATTTCTCTTTGACACCACTGCAATACATGCAAATAATACTGTAATTCAATAGTTGACTTTAGTTGGTTATTATCAGTAGTCAGCTGTGTAAACACACTGAGTGAGAAATGCTGAGATGAAAACTGGACAGTGGAAGGAGAGGGAAGCATGTCATTGTCCTTTTAAATAAAGAGTATGAGCAGAAAAGAGAGAGCAGATACATTTAAAAAAAAAAAAAAAAAAAGGTGATGCTTGGTAGTGGTGGAACACACATTTCCATGCAAATAGTGTCACAATACTACAACTACACCAAAATGACTGTACTTTTGTGAAAAAAGTATTTGTACTTTCCCTTTACTTTAGGCTTTTACTGTGATACATTGCAAGTAGAGCCCGACTAATATATCATATATCATTCTTTTGTGGTTACACCATTTGACATTTTCAGGAACATTCAGTCTTACTTTTGGTAAAAAATGGTGCAAATGTCATTTCAAATGATATAAAACCAACAAAAATACTAAATGTATATTTGAACCATGTATGTATTACTCATCTTGCCAACCCTTACTCGTCACTGACTCATATATAAAATTATCAGCCCCAAAAATCCAGTATCGGTTGGGTCCTAATTGCAAGGTAAATATTGTATATTTTACTAAAACAGATCTATTTGATAAAGAGTTACTTTACTGATAAAGAATTAACATGCAAAACTTCAAATATGATGAAAATACCCAACAAAATACAACACAATTTAAATGAGCTGCTTCTCAACCACCTACAGCACTACCATCTGCTTACATGTTAAAGCCCCTTAAAACTATATCTTTCAAATGATAATGATTTCTACACAACATTAAATATTCATGACTAAATAAGCAATAAAGTTAAAATTTGGAAAAGATATTGTTTAGGTATTATTTATTGGGCTGTGCAGGAGATTCCTTCTTTACTGTGTAGAGCACTATTCATACAGTCCTCCATGTTATTTGATGGCCTGAATTCTGAGTACTACATCTAATGTCTGTACAGTGACCTCAACAAGCCTTGAGGTAAACTGGTACAATGCTCCCTGCAAGACAAAAAGTCATGACTACAAACCGCTTTGCTAGCTTGGTTTACCATGTTACTTCTACTTCCTCCCCATGATAGCGTCAGATTGTCTGCACCCACAAACCGGCAGCCATTCTGTCACTGCTTCTGTTTCTAAGTGTTGTCCACTTAAATATTTTGCAATGGATTGGTACAGAGGTATTTGAGAAGTTTCCAAGAGAAAAATAAGTGAAATCCTACTTAAAGTTGTTTACATAGCCCCCCCTGGAATCTAACCAATCAGAACAGAGTGGGCTCATTGGGAGGAGGGCCTTAAAGAGACAGGAGATAAAACAGACAGTTTAAGACAGAATTTGAACTGAGGAGCTGCATAGAGAGACAGTATTAGATAAATATATCCCAGATTTTAAATATAGACCTGTAAGATGCGCCCACTTTAATTAAAAGGCCTGTGCTTTTAGGCATGGTGGCTTTTTAGATCCAGCTGATATGTGTATGTGTATGTGTGTATGTGTGTGTGTGTGTGTGTGTGTGTGTGGCAGCTGTGCCAGCTAAGCTCTGACCTGGCTATCCTGCAGCGTCTCCTCACAGCCCTCGAGAGCCAAACACACAGTGTCGCTACACTGAGGACACACCCAGACCAGGTCACGCATCGTCTGCACCACCGCTGCACAGAGACGGGTTTTTTTTTTTGGGGGGTTTTTTTGGGGGGGGGGGGGGAAAGAAAGGAAGAAAGAAAAGGCTGCATAACACACAATGTAAGTATGTGTGTATGTATGTATGTATGTGTGTGCGCTTCTATAAGATTTACCAGAAGTGATGTGCTCCTGTTTGAGCCCCAGCAGCCCTGTGAGGATCTCTAGACATCTGTCACTGTAGCTCCGTCCAATACGACCTATAACCAGACCGGACATGATGACACAGGATATGAGATGAGGCTGATGTAATTACTCATGGGATTAAATTAGTGTGGCTTTAACCAAAAGGAAGTCACACAACACACACTGCTGGACAATGACATCACTCTGAATACAACATATCCCACGGATACACGCTACAGTTACATTTCTATGCCTCCAGGAAACCATGCAATATACTAGAATTTGTGGGTGCTGACTGTTTTTCCTCCTCAGCCTTTAGTACTGTTCAACAAGTGTAATGCGGTGAAATGGAAGGGAAGTGGAATTTAGAAGGAAAGGGAAGTGGAATTTAGAAGGAAAGGGAAGTGGAATTTAGAAGGAAATAGATGGAGAGAACAGAGCCATCTCCCAATGTGCCTGAGCTTTACTGTACAGTCATTGAAAAAGATATACAAATGTGTCTTTCTACACAGAAGATAATAAATAAACGTGTGTGTGTGTGTGTGTGTGTGTGTGTGTGTGTGTGTGTGTGTGTGTGTGTGTGTGTGTGTGTGTGTTTACCTATTGCTGATATTGCAGCCTGGGCTGTGTTAGTGTTGACATCAGTGCAGTAGACTTTCAGCTCATCCAGTAACATGGATACATTTTCATCATTCACCAGCTCCACCAGCACCTGCAACAACACAACAGTACTACCATTGTTATTATTATTTAGAGCAGTGTTCTGGTACCACTAATACTGTTTAGTTAACTGTCAACAACACATATTAAAATATTCTGTTAGGAAGAATTATTGTGTGTCTGAAGCTGAAGACTACTACAAGTTGTGGAAGTTGCATACTGGACAGTGATTGGCTCAAAACTAGTTGTGATTTCACAAATCATGTATACATATATTCTGCATAGGCTGAAACATTTAAGGGAAGCAACAACTTTTTTTAGGAGGTGGAGGAGACTTGTTGATTTTCTTTCTTCTTCATGTCCTTCATTCATCTCTCCACTGTCACTATCTAATAAAGACCTCAAATGCTGCTGCTGCTGCAACAATAATTCAATTAGAGAGATTTATTTTTATTATTGATTTATCTGTTGATCATATTCTCAATTCACCGATTAGTTGTTTTTATCTATAAAATGTCCAAAAATGAAGAGAAATGTCCATCTTTTTTTTTTTTTGTCCTGACCAACAGAGAGGCTGGAAGCAGAGAATTTGGAAATGCTCCTCTTAGAAATGGTTCAAAATGCTTAATCCAATATCAAAAGAAGTGGCAATCAATGAAATAGTTGGCAACCAATTGATTAATCAACTAATCGTCGCAACTCTAAATTCAAGTAATTATTAATTAATGAATAAAGGGAATATTATAGTCAATTAGGTAATGTTAGTATTAACATTGTTAAAGATGTCGAGGTCAAAGGTTCCAACTGCTACTACTACTAATAATAACAGCTGATAAAATCTCTGAAAAAGTATATCATAATATAGAAGGAGAAAAAAAAAAAGAAGAAGAGTGACTTGAGTAAAACAGGCATCAACACCTGCATCTTCCTCTGCTTGATGTAGGCAGGCTCAGCGTAGCCACAGAAGAAACGTTTGTAGTGCGCCCCCATCAGGCCAGGGAGAGAACGCAACAACAACTAGGAAAGATGAGAGAGACACATCCACACATACAAACAGTATGACAACAGTCACTAATGATGATTGTACTGATGCAGATCAAAATCTCATACTGTGTGTGTACAGACACATTAAATCATCAGGCCGTAATTATGGGCTGTTTATGCAGAGAAATACACAGTAAATGTGTAAATGTTGCCAAACCATGATAAATAACAAAAACTACAATAGTAATTTAACAACAATAATAGTAATACATCCTATAATAAAACTATTAATAATAATAAAAATAAATAATAATAATTATAGTACAATAACATTGTGTGATAATATTAAAATTGTGTTTCATGTCAGGCAAGGCAAGGCAGTTTTATTTATATACTGTAGCTCATTTCATACACAATGGCAACTCAATGTGCTTTACATAAAACAAACAAACTCAGGAAAGAGTATTGACTTGAATTCAATTGCAGAGGCACACAGCAAATATGATCACACACACACACACACACACACACACACACACACATATATACATATACATATAGATAGATAGAAGTATAAAGGCTGCAGCTTTCTCACACTTTATGTTTGGGGACATTACATAGACTCACATTCATTTCCTGGAGACTTAGCCTAACCCTCACCATAAGCTGAAGCACTGACCCAAAAATCTGCTTTTTATAAAATTGGGGACACAGCTTTTGTCCTAAATTGGATAAGCTGTCTGCAATTAACTGGTCGTTAGTCTGAAAGTTGTCCCCAAAAGTAGACACACACACACACACACACACACACACACACACACACACACACACACACACACACATACATACATCACCTGTCCTGCTGTATAGCAGTATATAGGCTGGGGCTTCTCACATCTCCTCACACACTACTCACATTTCACACACACACACACACACACTCACATTGCGCACACACACACACACACACACTCACATTGCACACACACACTCACATTACGCACACACTCACATTACACACACACACACACACACACACACACACACACACACAATGCTGGAGATGACAGTTGTTGTGCGATTGACTATAATAAAGTGTGATTTTTGGACTTAAAGCTCATTATAATAAAGACTTTTCTCTGTTTGTTGTCCCAGTTTTGACTTAAAACAACAGATGTAATTAACATGTAATTGCTCATTTTAACGTATGAGAAAAAACAAACAAAACATTTTGGGCATTATTTAATTTATCATTAATCTCTTGTGGTATTATGATAAATTTGCCTGTTGTGTTCATCACCAGCAACAAAATAGATAAATTGTGTCTATTTTAAACTAATGTTTTGTACAGTGTAAGTTAAGATAGTCAAAGATAGATAAATCTTTTAAGTCATCATCATCATCATCATCATACAATGCTCAGCTCTGTGACCTCACCTGTATGTGACAGAGAGCGGTGAACCTCATCTCTCTGGACACGCTCCCACAAGCGGCCAGCAGCGGCGCCCGCACTCGCTCCAGAGCCGCCAGACCGACCGCCGGCAAGCCGGAGCAGAGGCTGAGGAAGAGGCCGACGGTGGCGGCCATGACGGGCGGGTGGGGGCTGACCAGGGAGGCGTCCAGCAGAGACAGGATGTCGAAGAGCTCGTCCTCCGACTGAGGCCGGTAGCGCTGTAGGATCTTCATCACCTCGCACTGACCCCAAACGTCACACTCCTTCAGCCTGGGAGACACAAGGAGACACAAGGAGACTCTACCTTAATGATACGTGCAGCCATGTCTGCCAAATAAACCATGTCTGCAATTATAGTTGTTAATAAGAAAGATTTTATATTTTTAAACTGCCAACAAACCCCATGAAAAGATCCAAAACCAAAAATCAACTGATCCATTGTTTCCAAAAAACTATTAAAACACATCAAGCTGAAACATTTACTGGAGCAATAAATGTGGATTAATCTGCTGCTGAAAATAGTCCCTAATAAATGATCCGTTTACACCTGTTTGACGTTAGCTAAAAACTACAGAGAGCAGCTGTTTCAGGAAATAACTGACTTTTTTTTTGTGTAAGTAAGTAAACTGAATGTTTGAGATCAAATTTGAAAAGATCCACATGTTCACTGGGCCACAGACAGTTTACACAAGCTGGAAGCTGTTGGTTGACCAGAATACAACTATCTATCAAGTAAACATATTGTAGGCTGGTCATCGGTTTATTTTAAATCGATGGTTTATTTTAGTAAAGTTATATTATATATTATTTGTAGGTTATTATGCAGTGGTTTTACTTTTCAGGCCCACTTGAGATCTAATTGTATGTGGCCCCTGCTTTAAAGGAACAGTTTAAGATTTTTGGAAATAGACTTTCTTGCCAAGAATGAGATGAGTAGGTTGATACCACTGTCAGATACGAGGATGGTATCGATGCTCTCAGCTAACTCTTGGCAAGAAAGTTAATGATATTCCTTTAAGTGATGTACTTTTATTTTCCACCACTGTCCGTATCGATCAATCAGACTTTATTTGTACAGCACTTTTCATACATAGTGATGCAACACAAAGTACTTTACATAATAAAAGCACAAAAACATTACACACACACACACACACACACACACACACATAATAAATGACTATGTTATAAATAATGACTCAATAAGAATCATAACTCTTATAGATGTGCAATGAGGTAACAGCAGAAGTAGAATAAAAATGTCAAAATTCAGAGTAGCTAAATAAAATAAAATAGAGATAAAAAAAAATAGAGATTAAAAAAAGGTGGGATATTAAAAGGAAAAAATAAAAAATAAATAAAGAAATAATAAAAATTAAAAAATTAAAAAATTAAAAAATTAAAAAATTAAAAAATTAAAAAATTAAAAAATATAGAGAATAAAAATAACAAAACAACTAACAGGAGATGTGATAAAGTAAAGCCAGACATAAAAAGTAGGTTATAAGAGGAAAACAATCTAGAATAAAAAAAGTTCAGCTCTCTGCTGCTCCAGAGATGAGGACCACAGTCAGTAGGATTTTTGGTATAAATAAAAGGCCACTACCACAAGATCTGAGGGTTCTACAACAATTGACTGAACTTTAGATTTGAATCAAACAGGAAACATTTGTTCCTCCAGGAATTCCAGAGGAAAAAATATTCCATAGAAAACAATAACATCCTAGAAATGTGCAGCGTGCAGTTTGAAGCTCTGAGCGGCTCTCTGCTGAGCATCTTTATACATCTTACTGGCTGAGATCTATCAGGAGACACCGGGAAGCAATTTGGCCCTGCTGATTTGATTAACTGTGAGTCTGTGGGGAGATGAATAGTTGATGGTTATATACAGACAGACAGACTCGGTGCTGCAGAGGTAGGCTCTCATTAGACGTGGGATGAATATGAAATTACGGGAAAGAAGAAAAAACTTCCTCTATCGTAACATACAATGGGTCTTTCAGAAGTAATAGAAACATGGAAACACTCTGTACGTGCTTCAATTTACTCTGTCTTTGACTCTCTGAGGACACTCAGTGGTTGTATTGTGATAAATATCACATGTCCCCTCCTTAAATTAGACAAGGACCTAAAAGACAGCAAACTAAACCAATATGCTGGTAGAAGACAACCGCTGTGATTTGTCAGTTTGGGTTTGTGTCTTTAGAACTTTCAGAATGAACTTTAAGGTCCTCCTCCTTACACACAAAGCCTTTAATGAGCTAGGACCAAGCTACATAGCTAACTCCCTTGTTAATAGCTGTGGGGGCTGCTGTGGCTCTGGAGGTAGAGCGGTCGTCCACCAATTGGAAGATTGGCCGTCGACACATGTCCATGTGTCCTTGCGCAAGACACTTAACCCCAAATTGCTCCAGTTGCCGTGCCAACTGATGAGCACCTTGTGTGGAACCCCCCCTGCCATCAGTGTATGAACGTGTGTGAATGGGTGAATGAGACGTAATGTAAAAGTACTTTGAGTCGTCATAACGACTAGAAAAGCACTATACAAGTACAGTCCATTTAACTATTTACCTTCAAGAACACTGATCATCTGCTGCTGGTTTATTGAACCTTCCCAGCAACAGCCAACAGGCCATCA